>NC_041395.2:338421850-338624350 GCF_900747795.2 Erpetoichthys calabaricus | reverse complement strand
GAAGGGGTTCCCACGTTGCCTCTTCGGGGTGTGCCCGGCCGAGCCCCATGGGTGCAGGCCCGGCCACCAGGCGCTCGCCATCGAGCCCCACCTCCAGGCCTGGCTCCAGAGTGGGGCCCCGGTGACCCGCGTCCGGGCAAGGGAAAACGCCGTCCAAAATTGTTTTTCTTCATAGGAGGTTTGTTTAACCGCTCTTTGTCTCATCCCTCACCTAGGACCAGTTTGCCTTGGGTGGCCCTACCAGGGGCATAAAGCCCTGGACAACAGAGCTCCTAGGATCATTGGGACACGCAAACCCCTCCACCACGATAAGGTGACGGTTAAAGGAGGGGTGGTCCTGATTATTTGTTTGATTTCTACTTCATTAATCTGAGCAGCTTCTCTCCCTGTACAACTTCCAAATCCTTCAGCATCTCCTTAGTAGTCCCTTTTACTGTTGGGAGGTTATCCACTGCCTCAATTGTGAAGACCCCAGAAAAATGCAAGTTTAGAGCCTCTGCTATTTCATTATCTGTATTTTTACTTCCCTTTACTATTCCTGATGCACTTCACGTCCTCCTTGAATGTTCTTTTACTACTAAAATACTGAAGGAATCTCTTAGGGTCGTCTCTCATCCTATCTGCTATACTTCTCTCCAGCTTTCTTTTAGCCTCTCTAATATCCTTCTTAATGGCTGCCCTCATGTTTTCATATGCCCTATGATTCACATTGGAGTTATTAGTTTTGTACGCCTTATTCGTCTGATTTTTCCTTTGCATCTTCTTTTTTAACTCTTTACCAACTGCAGAGTTTTTTTACATTTCCTATTAATTCCAAATGTAGGTATGTACCTGTCCTGCATTACATGTAAAACATTTTTAAACCTGTTCCTTTGCCCCTGAACTGTCTCCACACTTAAAAGCTTATCCCAGTCTATTCTCCTTAAACTTTACCACATCTACCCAAAATTTGCCCTACCAAAGTTAAACTTAACAATTTTAGTCCTTGCATCCGCACTCTTACAAAACACTGACAGATGTATTATATTACATTCACGTAACCCTAGTAGCTTAATCACTTCTACACCCTCAATTCTATCCTGATTATTACAAAATACTAAATCCAGACAGGCTTCACCCTACATTGGTGCTTTAACATACTGATTTTAAAAAAACAGTCACTGATTACTTCTAAAAACTCTTGATTAACATTCGGATAGTTAAAGTCCACCTTGACTATAATATCCCCCTGTAAACCTTTTTAATATTACTGAAAAGATGTGCGTGGAAATTACTGTCAACATTGGGTGTCTGTAACACACTCCTAAAATAAGACCTCTTTCCCTGATGCTTCCCAGGCAAAGCCACATGTCCTCACTAAGGTGGGGGTCATCGTACAAATGAAGAGGACTTGCATTTATATTCTGTTTGACATAAACAGCAACCCCACCTCCTTTTTTGTTCTGTCTAACCTTCCTAAAATATATGTATCCCTCTTTATTCTACTCATCCCCATCTTTATTACTTAATCAGGATTCTGTTATTGATGTAATATAATTATGCTCTGCTAAAACTCCAACTCACTTGCCTTAGGCAAACTATTTTTAATTTGTTACTCCTTTTTGATTTAAACGTGGGGTTAGAATTTACATTACTACTCAGTTTTATTTTTATACTATTGTTTATTCCTCCGTGTACAGTTCTACACCTGGCCTGTCCTAAGCTCCCTGCCCTCCCATTCAATAATTTAAACAATCCTACAACTAACCTACTCATACGCCACCCCAATACATTGGTGCCTCTCTGGTTCAGATGAAACCTGTCATGGCAGAACAGGTCCTGTCTGTTCCAAATGGAGTTCCAATGCCCCATAAACCTATACCCTTCTACCCTGCACCAAGATTTGAGCAATGCATTCAGCCTTCTGATCTCCTCAGTCTTACTTGGACTGGTGCATGGCACAAGCAGAGCTTCAGGGAAGATACCTTGTCAGTTCTACTCCTCAGCCTAGCACCTAACTCTTTGAATTTCTACAGCAGAACTGACAGACTACCTTTATGTATGTCATTTGTTCCAACATGGACAATGAAAATCGGATCCACCCCCACTCTGGCCAAGAGCCTATCCATCCTCCCAGGGAGGTCTCCCACCTGTGCACCCAGAAGGCAATACACCGTGCAAGACTCTATAACTCTGGAGCAAACCTGCGGTTCAGTCCCCCTAATGATCAAGTCCCCAACTATCACTACCTCTTTCTTTCTGGAAAATAGTATTGAGGTGGCCCGTTTGGGCTCCCTGGATACTCCTTCAGCAGCAGAAATAAAATAATTAGAAGACAAAATACAGTTCTCTCTCTGATTTTTTTCATTATTTTTCAACCTAGGTACAGAATGATTAATATTTAAAAAATGATCTTATCACATCTTGTTTAATTTACAGAAAATGCTTTTCCTGGTGAGGGTTGCAAATGAAGCAGCCCAAGCAGGTTAACCCAGACTTCCCTGTTCTCCAGCTACAGATTCTATTCCAGTTCTTACTTTGGAATCCCTGGGTGTTCCTGAGTCCTCTGAGATATACGGAGATATAATCCCAACAGCGTGTCCGGGGTCTGCTGGAGGTTCTCTACTCAGCTGGATGTGATCCGGAACAATTCCAGAGGTAGCCACGTCATTATGACATGTCCCAACTACCTCAGTTGGTTTTCTTTGATCCAGAGAATTAGTAACTCTAATCTGAGGCTCTCATCAATCGAAGAGCTTCTCATCATGACGCATAGTGTCAGCCCAGCGACCCTGCAAAGGAACCTCATTTCTGCCACTTCTAATCACGATCTCATTATTTTCGTCATTACCCACAGCTCATGACCATACAGTAGGTGAGGGCAGGGATGTGGATCATCCGGTAAACTGTGAGCTTTACCTTCAGACTCGGCTCCTGCTTCTCCACCATGAACCTGTACAGCGCCTACAGAACAACTGCTTATGCTCCATGTTACAATAACTACAAATAGTGACTAGTCCTATTATTGCCTGGCTTGTGGACTTCTTACTCACCTAAACCCCAGTAAGTGTCTTTTTCTTTCTGTCTCTTCAGTTCTTCTTTATGTCTCTGTTTTTAGTCTTTGTTTGTGGTCTTTTCCAAGCTTCTTTATTCATTCTGCTATGTAGGCAGGTCTGCAAAATGGAAGGTGACAAAGCATTTTCTGTCCATCTCAGCTTCTTGGTTGTTGACTGGGTGCCAACACTCAAATTTTGCTTCTGGGCATTCATTGGAACAGCTTGGCCTCTAGTGCCACTCCACTCCAATGATCTATTTGTAACCCGGTTTCTTGCATGGATTTTTTGCCTTCACTATTGATTACCTGCACCAACCCAAAGTCCGTAACAACTCAAAATAAAAGTAGCACTGTTGCAAAAGGTCAGAAAATGGAAACAGTTAGAAATAACTATTTTCCCTTTCCTGTCGTCCTACACTATCCTTCCATTTTTTTTGTCAATGCCTGTGTATCCTTTTCTTTTTTATTGTATGGTAACTGCTACCTGAAAAAGTGGGCTAAAACCTCTCCAAAATCTAAGTGCCTAATCCAGCATCTCTCCTAAAACTGACCTTTGTTCGTTGCATGAGACCAGCTCACGTTTCTGCATTTGCAGGGAGTTTCATAGGCTGTCTTTTTAATGAACTGGTCAGTTAGGTTTCGAATTATTGAACCTAAGTGTGTGTGTTTTTTAATTACTGACTGGCCTAGCAGTGCTGTTAGGACACTCACACCTCTGTGCATTACTGACTTGTGGCTTGAGCTTGTAAAACTTTCTGCTGCACCATCTCCCATCCTTTGTACTTTTGCTTGTCCTGTTTCATTCAAACCAACTCCTAAACTGGTGCACTTTCTTTCCAATGCAGTCATTCTTGCACTAGCATTTTCAGACATTTCACACACAAGCAATTGAGTTTCTTTCACTTCCACTGTTCCTTGTTTTAATTCCACACTTAATTCCACACTTGACTGCCCTTCTATCTAATTTCTTTTTCCTAAACCAAATTTCAATGCAGCACTGGTTACTTTTCCTAACAGTGGCAAAATATCTATTGGAGTAGCATGTTCTTTAAATACTAGACAGACCTCAGAAAAGTGGAAGGAAACACCCTTGCTGTTTTTCCTTTCTTTCATTCCTCTCCTTTGGCTCACGCTCAAATTCCCACTCTTTATCTGAGCTCTCATCAATCTCAAGCAAGTCACCCACCCTTATTTTAGGGTTCCAGTCAGATCCCATTACTACTGCCCTAACTTTTACCATGGGCAGTTTACACTACTTTTTTCCTCTGCTTTCTCTGCTTTCCACTTTGGCAGTGGGTGTGTACATGCTAGCACCTCACATTTTTCATGCCAACTGTTACATCTCTCAGCACTTAGACATTTACACAACATTCTATTTTCACTTTCCACCACTTTGCTATTTTCTTTCTCATATTGATCTTCTTTATTGCCAATAATACAAGATAGAAAACCTCTGAAAACAGCAGCTGTCTTCTTTATACCTGATCTGTTTTCCTGCTTTAAATCCTCACAGCCCCCTTCCATTTTGTGACACACTCGGCTCAGCTTCTGCTTTCCTTACCTGCAATATGGATTTCCATTTCCTCACTTTAGCCTGCTTGCCTCTGCCACTCCATTGGAAGATGGTTGGCTTTAATATGAATTTAGGTATTTCTGAGTCCACAATACTACTCTAATACAATTTGCCAAATTCATTATGGGTTGGCCTAGTTTTGCACCTGTAACACAAACATACACAAAGATCCTAAAAGAAGAAGTGTCATATGAATGATGCATGCAGTGCCCATCACTCCCCAGCATTCCAATTAGGAACTCACTACCTCCAGCACAAATAAACATGCGGGTGTCTTCGTGACACACACAAAATCTCAACACTTTCCTTTGGTTATATGCCATTCATCAACCAAACAATGATTTACTTCCAAAGCATTGGTACACTGGGTGCCCCAAAATTCACATACATACCCACACATGTACAGTACATCAAAACAGTATTTGCAAGTAGGGTGCAAAACATGATTAACCCCAAAATCCAGCCGATTACGCAAATTGTTTTGTCTTGGTAGAGTTCTATATTTCTCTACTTTCCCCCTTTTGTTTTAACGTGTAGCCTTTGTCAGAAAGCCTCAGATCTCACAGACTTAGAACTGTTTAGAAGGTATTGTAATATATAACTTCTCCCCACTTTCTCTTCTACATTTATAACCTCAGGCAATTAGGTGTAGTTAAAGACAAGCAAGAGTTAATTTACACTTTAAATAATATATTATTGATAATATTGTGAATATTGACAACCATAAGACCTGAAAATTGCTGATGTGTAGCTTCAGACGGCACACAGCTTTCAGCTTTCTTCAGAACAGGCCGCATGCCTCTCAGTATGGCTGCTGAGCTGTGCTCTTCATTGTGTGGTCCTCTTCATGGAAATGTTGTGAGAGATGCTCCTTCATGATGATGATGTAAGAGACAGAGGGAGCAGTAAATCAATTAAATTAATAGACTCTCTGTCCAAACCCTACAGCTAATAGGGCGTTGTGGTACTTAATGGCTTCTGATTTAAAACCAAACAGGCAACTTTAGACCAATAGAATTCTGGTGCGACACAATGGTTTGACGCCTGCCATCAATACCATTTGTTAAGGGGAAACTTTCCAGTTAGGTATTTGGCCTTCATGCAGGGGTTGAGAGGGAGAGTCCTGAAGAGAATCACTGGTCAAACTGGTTTTAGGCACTTCGCGTGACCCGTTCATAAAATTACAAAGACTCAGTCCTAAAGACGTGGGGGGTGGGGGGGTGGGGGTTTTCTTAATCATCAAACCATTGTTGTTCTTATAAATAATGTAACACTAATATTACATTGCTTTGTGTAAGTTACAGATAAAGACATACAAAATATGTATAATCTTATATACAAAATGTCACACCACAACAGCATGTACAGCTGCCACAGCACCTGGCACACTTCTGTTACTTGATGATGAACCTGCTGACAGCAAATTCTGAGATGTATAGAAACATCTGATCTGCTCAAATTCCAGTAAATGCTTCTAAACTTAATGCACGGTGCTTCATCCTAAAACAAGAGAATGATTCAAACATACTGCTGGGGCAACAGAGGAGTTTTTCAAAACTAAAAGTTGGAAAATTCTAGAATGGCCAAGACAGTCACCTAATTTAAATCCAATTGAGCACCAAAGAAGGCCCTCAGCACCTGCTGATGTCTATGAATGCATGCAAAAGATACTTGACAAAGTCCTGCATATGATGGCTTTAACAGACCTGTCATTGCTGTGTCCAGACATTATGGTTGCCTGAAATTTGGAGGACTGTGTAAAAAATGTGTTGTGTGACCAACATTTATGCAAATCCCTTTAAATGAAAGTCTACAATATGCACTTTAATCACATAGGAATTGTTAAGATTTGTAATTTTAAACTGCGGAGAAGTGGAGGAAATCAAGGATAAATGTGTCTTTTTCCTAAACATTATGAAGGGCACTGTGTTTACTTGTACTGTGTAGAATTAGTTTGGTTAGGCTATCAATCATAGCAATGGGGTCTTTCACCATTTGTTACAAGCAAACACCGACCATCAGCTGCTGTTCTGCAGGCACTGTATCTGTCCATGGAGGTGAAGCGGGAGCCAAGAACAATAAATATTTTGTATGTCTTTATTTGTAGCTTGGGCAAAACTAAGTCAGGAAAGTGAATTTTATGACAGAGTTGGAGGAAGTGCTTGAAACAAATGTTTCTCTGCTAAAGTCAACTAAAAATTTCATCCATCCATCCATCCATTTTCCAACCCGCTGTATCCTAACACAGGGTCACGGGGGTCTGCTGGAGCCAATCCCTGCCAACACAGTGCGTAAGGCAGGAACAAATCCTGGGCAGGGTGCCAACCCACCTCAGGACACACATACACACCCACACACACACCAGGGACAATTTAGGATCAGCAATACAACTAACCTGTATGTCTTTGTACCATGGGAGGAAAGTGGAGCACCCGGAGGAAACCCACGCAAACACGGGGAGAACATGCAAAGTACACGCAGGGAGGACCCAGGAAGCGAACCTGCAAGGCAGCAGCACTACCACTGTGCCACCGTGCCGCCCACAAACAAATATTAATTGGAATGAATTAATGAAAAATCTAACCTAGAAAGATTTGTATCAATAATTACTATGTAATTACCTATATCAGTACACTGTAACTTTGAGATATTACTCCGTACTTACTGTGTAA
Source organism: Erpetoichthys calabaricus (assembly GCF_900747795.2). NCBI lineage: Eukaryota > Metazoa > Chordata > Cladistia > Polypteriformes > Polypteridae > Erpetoichthys > Erpetoichthys calabaricus. Next base: position 338,617,071 of record NC_041395.2, on the reverse strand, counting down.
TACAAAGTAACTCTATAGTTAATTACTCAGTTGTCATTGTTATTCCACACTTTATATAATTTCAATGTAACTATTTATCACTGATCCAAAAATAAGTGTAATTACATAGTTACACTGTATCTGTACTTTAAACATGTAATAAAAACTTCAGGGTATGTAACTACAACTATGTAACAGATGTTCCACGCTCTGGGAAGTTTTAATGGAGAGTTGCAGTGATACCTGCATAGGTTTTCAATGATATTTCAAGATCTTTCTTAAATGGTGAAAAACACCTTTGCAAAGTGGTGAACGCTTTTGCCTCACAGATCCTTTATACTGAGATGGAATTCTGTCTGGACATACAGTATAGGTGTGAGAAATATGTACATTCTAGACATGTGTCTCTGTGTCTTCTTGAAGAGTTTTTCTGCCATATCCCAAGGACATGTAGGTTGGGTTACGTGGCCATATATGTGAGAGCGTGAGTGCTGGTGTGTTTGTCAGTGGGCCTTGCAATGGGATGGCTGGGATGTTTCCTGCCTTGTGCCTGATGATGCTTCTAATGGCTCTCTGACCCTGTGAACCTGAATTGGATCTTGTAAGCTTGGCAGTATTATAGTAGGGATGGGTATATTAATAGTCCAAAAAAATGTAACAATAAATAGTGTAACACAACTACAAGAATGTGACAAATGCTTGTTTTAGCAAAACATGTCAAGGAAGTGCCCCTCTAGATTTTGCATATTTCAGCAATAAAGTCTTCTTTTGTAAGCGATTGTACCAGCAGGATAAGTGACGATAATATAATTACTCTCAGTCTTTTGCCAATATTACAGTGGAAAAGTATATTAATGTGCATAAGAAATCATCAGCCATCTGATTTATGATTTTGTCACTTCTTAAGATGCCATTAACAAATAACACAAACCAAAAGGGCTAGAACCTTACATATCATTGGAGTGGCCATCATTTCTCATGGACTTCTCAGAATCCTCACCAATTTAAGTAACAGTTACTAATCTCAGTTTAAGTTGAAGTTACCAGTAATCTTTCATGGTGCACTAAATAACAAAAGATAATGCAGGACATATAATGAATGTCTGCCTGTGCAGTTTCTATCTGCAGTTAATAGCATGCACTGAGAAAAGGATTACTCAGGGGGTTTTGGAGATGGCTGCAACATATCTGCAAGCAAATAAACATCTGATCTTTTCATCTTGATTTTCAAGTATTTTTGGTAGTTATCTCAAACGTTGATACACATCCAGGTGAATTCATTTTTCTAAAAGCTGGTAATCAAAGGTGTAAAGTCTACAAGCAGGGAAGCTCCAAACATAAAATGGTTTAAGTACATACCTCAGTGTTAAGACTCAAAAAGAACATCAAGAAGATTGCTGACAGTCAGGCATTGAAGGCATCTAAAACAAACAGCATAAAGAGGAACTGCAGGATTAGAAGAGAATTCAAGTACTCTGTGGTTATATAATACTCAGAAGGGATTTGCATACTGGGAAGAAAATGTCAGCATGTTGTACTAATACGTTACTTACCTAGGAACTGCCTACTTGTAAAATGTAACACCTTTGAGAACAGAATGTACTTACCAAGTACTTATTAAGTACATACAGAGGAATTGCCTACTTAATGTGAAGTGTAACTTGTTTGTGAACAGAATATACGCTACGTGTACTAAATGTGTACTTAAACAGAAAGAAGCTAACATGTTTTTATTCAATACCTAGGCAAGAATAACCTATAAAGAAGTATCTTTTATCTTGGTTAAATCTTGAATGCATATTTTCACTCTCTTGTCCTCATATATTTTATTTAAACCTAACAATCAGAAGAGAAACAATATACTATAAAAAAAAATACATAAAAAATAAAAGCAAATACTGTTTTAAAAAATAATTTTATTGTTACCTAAATACAGAACTGCAATCAAATTAAATTTTATTAAAAATAAATAAGCTACTTATACTATCACATTGAGACACTATTATAGCTACATAATTAATTTAAAATTAACAATTACAGAAATTAAAAGTAAAAGTTTTCAGGTTTTAATGCAAAAATGCTTGTAAATACTACATATTGGCTTACATTTTTCAATATTTTATATTATACATAATGAAGATATATCAATAAAAACTTCCATATATTCAACAAATGTTGGGTCATACTCCATATTTTATAACACAGTATAGGAATGTTTACCCTCAACCCTAAAATGCATGCATGAATAACATGATAATTATTGTCAGATTGACTTTAATGAACATTTTTTCTTAATGCACTATAAACTTACTGAATGTCATATAAAAGCTGTGAAAGAATTCCTGTCTGGTTTTTCTTTCCTAACCAGTAAGTCCATTCTATGAATGCAAGGTGTTCCTTTAACAGATTTGCAGTACGATTAACCCTTAACCTTCACACTTGTGTATTAATTGTTTGCCACGCTCGGTCATTATGTTGAGTGTGACTTCCTGTCTGTGGATCAACAAAGTTTCCTTGTGATTGACAGAATAATGTCTTTACCCCCGTAAGCTAATAGCCCTGACATAAGCACGTCACTTATCACTAAGGACCGATGACCCTCTTCTAATATGTCTCCGGATGATTGGAATGAATGTGTTCTGAGAACATTTTTTTTACCATTTTCAGAAGAGGTCGTTGATGATTCCTGTTCATTTCCAGCATGCCAAAGACGCCACCTTTTCTCATCCAGGTTCTTCAATATCAACCCAAGTTGTTCTAAGGAACAAAGGACAATCAGTTTAACATTCAAATTGTTACTTCTGACTATTAGACCAAATATATTGTGCTCCTGAACTGGGTTTTCTCTAACATGATATTAAATTAAAAAATCAACATTACTATAGTTTATAAATAAAAATAAGCTTTACAGCTTACCATAATGTTAATTCATTTAAAGAATACATGCAGTGTTATATCAACTATTGCATTAATTAGTTGAAAATCCACACTGCAAATCTAAACTTAACAACATTTATTGTTAATTCCATTATGCGTTATTTACTACTTTAAATCTTCAGATTTTATTCACTTTAAGTGACAGTTTAGACGGTTCTTCAGAAGTCTTAATACATTTGTGTAACCACAGACTAATAACAAGTCCAGTTAATAGTGTGTTCTTTATTAATAAAAACAATTCACAAGCAGATTTTGATTGTTTCCTTTCTGGGCTTTGTGAAGAACAAAGCACTGGGAATAGTAAAGATTTCTTGCTTAGACTTCTGTTAATTAAAAGTCTTCCTTTATTTTATTTAAATCCCCTTAGTACCATATAATGGCTAAGGCATTAGACTATAAAAGTTGAGTTTCCAGTTCAGCTCCTGACACAGACTTACAGATCAACATTATTTATCTCACATATTTTCCAGAGGTGCGGTTGTTGATCACTAAGCATTTGTTTTATGCTGAACATGCAAAACACATCGAGTGGTGCTTTTTAACTACGCAAAAACAGTACATTTTTTTCTTACTTGTTATTTAATTGAAGCTCTTTTAGGTGGTGCCAAAATTTCAATGGAAAGTCTTCACACTATTATATGTTCTAAATAAGATGAATTGCTTAAAACATGAATACTGTATATATAGCAAAATCTTTGTGTAATACCTTTCTTTTAGGAGAGAATTTGATTCATCAATCACAACAAATCTTTGATGGCCCCCAATTTTTAGACACTTCCTCCTTCTGAGCTTCTTCATTGCTTTAACACACACCTTAATAATATGATTCATGTGAACAAATTAATCAGAAATATTTTAATACAAATAATATAAATAGAAATACTAATAAATGATATAAGTACCTAAAAACAAATGGTAACAAAGAAACAAACATTCTGCCCCATGTATTGTGCTGTGTTGTTTGATGGTATATTGTTTGATAGAGAAATAAAAATGAATTAATTTTAACTCAAGAAGTGAGAAAGATTTTACATTCCATGTTGTTACTAAGGAGAAGTCTGTGCATTTAAAGATACAATTATTTACTGTCAGTGTTACTAACACACTGACCACTTTAGCTAAATTCTAACTTTAACCTCTTAACTGTGGTTAGAAACTAAATATGCAAATAAATTAAACTGATACTGTGCTTAACAAGAAATGTTTAATTACAGATTTCAGTCAATATGGAAAAGCGTTTCCTTTTAAAAAATGAAAACTGTTTTGAAAATCCAAAATTATTAAACACATATTTTTAGGAAGGGCGGCACGGTGGCACAGTGGGTAGCGCTGCTGCCTCGCAGTTGAGAGACCTGGGGACCTGGGTTCGCTTCCCGGGCCCTCTTTGCGTGGAGTTTGCATGTTCTCCCTGTGTCTGCGTGGGTTTCCTCCCACAGTCCAAAGACATGCAGGTTAGGTGGATTGGCGATTCTAAATTGGCCTTGGTGTGTTTATGTGTGTCCTGCGGTGGGTTGGCACCCTGCCCAGGATTGGTTCCCTGCCCTGTGTTGGCTGGGATTGGTTCCAGCAGACCCCCGTGACCCTGTGTTCGGATTCAGCGAGTTGGAAAATGGATGGATGGATGGATATTTTTAGGAAAGGAAACTATATTTTATACAGCACATAGTCACCGTTACTACATTCACTAAAGCATAAAATTCAAATAAGAAACAACATTGCAAAATAATAAATAAAAACAAACAATTATTAATTTTTTATCTGGGAATAATTATAGCCTGGGTGTTGTCTTCAAATATTTTATCACCTAATCAAGAAGAAAACACAACACATAAATAAACCGACCATACAAGTCAGTATTACCTTTCTAAGTCACTTTGTCATTTTAGTCTGTCTGTGAGCTCACCACAACACTACCATTTTATAGATCTTCCCTTTCACTCTTGCAGGTCCTCCCTCTTCTCTTACAAATCATTACTGCCACTCTTCTCCACCCAGTCAACCCTGCCTGCACTTTCTTCACCACCTCTCTACCGCATTCTCTGTTGCTTTGGACTGTTGAACCCAAGTATTTTAATTCATCTACCTTCACCACCTCTGCTCCTTCCACCCCCTTCCCTCTCATTCACACACATGGACTCCATGTTACTCCTACTGACTCTCATTCCCCTTCTCTCTACCACCTCTCACCTGTACCACCATCTCTCCAGGTTCACCTCAATCTGCTGTCAACTCTCACTATAGATCTCAATGTCATCCGCAAACATCATAGTCCTGTCTGGCCTCATGTTGTGGGTCCAGCAAGAGAGGGAAGACTCATGACAGGACCAAGCAAAGCTCACAGACAAGAAGTGAGGCGTACCTAAGTCATTGCAGCAACACAGGGAGCCCAGAAGTGACAAAAGAACACTCACTCCACGAGGAAGAGACACTGACAGGGATTTGACAGTTCAGCAGCAAACGTCCAGCAAACCGAATGTTTCCGTGGACATTTGGTACACAACATGCAAACTGGACTTTGCACCATTAAACATTGTGTAATCCACTGTTCTGTTTTTAATGGACTTTTAGAGTTTGGACTGTGTGATATTTTTTTCAAAGGTTTTCACTCCTGATATTTTTAAATTCTTGTCTACATTTTTTTCTTGGTGTATTTTTATATCATCTGGTGTAAAACAGGTTACTATTGCTTTTCCTGAAATTGTTGCTTTGTCATTCCTTGTCCGCCCAATTTAAAGAAACCTGTGTGCTATTATCTGTAAATCTCAAGATTTCCCAGTCTCTTAATAAAAGTGGATGGCGTAGTTGGACATTTTAACTCAATAACGCAGGGTAAGTCCAACTTTTCTTAATCTGTTAGTATCCTGCTAGGTAGTCTATCAAAAATTAAATATTTCAGTATTTTTTTCTACTTATTAGGAAGTTTTTTTAAAGCACAAAGAACCAACTTCACATGCAGAGAACCCTTCCCAGAAAAGAATGATGCTTTGTCAAGCGATGGTTCAATGAGGAACCGCGCAACACAATAAAGAACCATAAAATGCCAATTAAAGAACCAGGAGTTTTTGTGTGAGCAGTTCTTACACACTTCCCAACACTCCAATACTTTTTGGATGGAAACAATGCATAGGACATATAAATTTAAATTTTTCCAGATATGTTGAAGAATGTCACCTTCTACTTTTCTGATGCTGTTGCAATTGGATCGATGATCACATTTGTGTGCTTTAGACTCCTTGAGACTGTGTGTCTGTTTTATCATAAAAAGGTTCAGGCATCAACATTTCATTTAGTACACATAGCAGGTATATATTTCAATAATATATTTTGTGTTCAGTATCATTTATTCAAATATTATTCGCATTTTCAGAATCAATGATATTTACTGTTGCTGCCAGAACAGACACTAAATTGATACGCTAATTTGAATCAATGGGAAGTCAAAAGAAAATGACAGACCGCTTGTTTTTCCTCAGTCTTGTGAGTTTCTCCCCAGCTCAGAAATCTTGTGGCAATGCACTGAAGGAGCTTGGGAAGAAACTGGTGAGGAGCATATTCTCAAACCATATGTTTTCTGACTCAAAGCTTTAAATAATCACACAATTTGAATTTTAATAAAGGACTACACTAACACAGTGCACGCATACTTTTCACTTTGGCGATTGTCAGTGAAGTTTGTTGGTCACGTCTTTCTTGGTGTTAGTTAATCAAACTTGAAACTACAGGTAGTATTATTTTAAAAGTTTAGTGCATGAATGTAAGCTTATAACACATACTTCTTTTATTGGGGAAGCCTTGGTCTATTCAAATTTTATAATCTGACTGCAGGACAATGGACACTGTTACAGCTGAGGAGTAGATGTCAACACGGAGAACATGCACACTTCATGCAAGTCTTGTATTAAGTATGTGTTACAAGTTGTATGTGTTAGAAGACAGTGGCCAAATCTGAACTCCGGAGCCTTTCTTGGTGCAGTAATGGTTAACTCTACTGCCTTCCACTAACCCTAATTTCAAATCCCAGCTGGTTGCAACAAAAATGCATTGGAGACCCCTGAGCTGGCTGGTAATCTCTTGGCTCTCTTTATTTCTTATTATTTTTGGCTGGTTAAGAAAAAAAATAAACAGGGGTTCAATTATCAGTAGTGAATGGTTACCATTTAAGAAAGTGACTGGAATGAAAACCTGCATACACTGCAGCCCTCCAGGATCGAGTTTGACACCCGTGATCTTGAATGCACTTGACACTTCAATGAATTATGATGTTTGTCAAGCTCATCAGGTATATGAAGTAAATCAGCATTTCTGAACAGGAATGTGCCTGCAGCAATGAGATAGAACATTTTCACGTGTCTCTACTGGGTGGTTCAGAATCAGCATAAGTGGATCTATAAAAGGGGGAAAGAGAGAAACTGAATCACAGAAGACCAAGATGGCTTTACTGGTACTGCTTGTATCCTTGAGCATCATGTCTGCAGAGTCTCAATCCATCATTGCTGAGACTATGACATTTCTCAATAAAGGAAGAAATCCAAATGGCACATTTCAGGTATACAGTTAAGTTCAATCTGTAGTCAAAATAACTAAATATGTAGATATTAGGCTTGAAATAATGTACAAGAAGTGCTTTTAAACAAACAAGCAATCTTGTTTCTAATGTTATATTCTAATTTGAAAATCTATTAAATGAGAATAAAACAGCTATACAAAGCATATGTCATTTGTGTATAACAATTACAATATTTATCATAGTAATAATTTCTTTTGTAAACCTAAATCAGTGTTATTGAAGCACAGACATTTCTAATTAGACATCATTGGGCTAAACTATTCATCACCCTGGCTAACATGAATGTATTTAATTTTCCTGCAGGTGGAATTTCAATACAAAGCGACTTATTATGGCTCTGGTAATTTACAGACTTTCGAGTACTGCTACAATGGAGTTTGCTACCAGATGGGCACTGGACTCCTAAAAAACATTTCAGGTTCAGATTCAGAGATTGGCCTGTCTTTGTTAGGAGGATCCACGGTGATAAATGCACTCAGTGACAAACCATTTGATGTGAGGTAGGTGGACAGATTCCAGCCCGCACTGGTCCTGGTCTGGACTAAGTGGGTTACAAAATGAAATGACATGTGCTTAACCCATTGCATTTTATAAGGTGAAAAATGAAGTGATTTTTTTTGCTTGTTTTGTTCTTTTTCTTTGTCCTATCTTTAAATATAAACTTCAATACATGAGCAATGGTACCAAGAATGCAGTCAGACATGTTTTTTGGTCACATACACCGTCAGCATGGCACTGCCTGATCTAAACACTAGCGTGGAGAGTCGCTCACGTACTGAAGTGTCTATAGCTGCAGGTGGAAGCTGCCATCGCACTTCCCATAACTGATCTTTTCCTAAATGAGGAGTAGCATTGCACATGTACTTTGTTGGCATGCCTATGTCGATCAAACACAGGATGCTCTGCAGTCTACTTGTGACTTTACACTGTAGTTATTAAATAAATAAATATAGGTAAACAACATTCGATGTGGCGTTTATAAAAGTAACATTTAAATGTTTTTCATATAAAGACCATCGAGAAACATAATCGCAAACAGAACTTTGCACAATACCTTGACGAGCTCTGTAAGCCCTGCTGTTTCATTGAAGACATGATTATGGCAGATTCACTGGCAGGATGACACCCATCTTTCACCTTTACGCCTGGTGCAGCTACATTGTTCTTGTGTGTGAGTGGACGTTTCTTGCAGGGAGGGCTTCTGTTCTCTTTCTCTGATGTAGAACCCTTATCCTCATCTGAGTTCACCTCAGTTATTAACACGTCTTTATTTGAAAATAGCAGTGTCAGATCAGGTGGAGCATGAACATGACTAAGAGAATAAAACTGAATAACAAAAAAAAAAAAGGTAACCTTTGCAAGTACCATAAATTTACAACAGCTGTTACAGACTCAAATCAAATGTATGTTTTATTCTATAATAGTAACAATAAGAGCAGCTCACTACTGAAATGGTAAATCTAGGAAGTGCCCAGAATTGAACTCACAACTTCTTGATTATGAGTCAGCAGTTCTTACTGCTGCCCGACCCAAGCGATCATGGCAGTGTCATATTCTAACCCGATTTCTTTGTCTTTGGTTATATTCGCGAATGAAACCGCACTTGTTTTATTATACTTGTACCTTTTATGAAAGTGTTTTTTTTATATTTTGGACTTCAGTCTTCACACATTATACACTTCATGTCAAACTTTTCTCATTATAACATGAAAAACATTTCTGTTTTAGGTATATGTGCAACAGTTTCTGTCACCCTACGTTTACCCAGATCATTGTAGACATGGAACACACATGAAATGCATGTGTTCCAAATAACAATATATTATTTAACTTCTACAACTCCAGGCACCTCACACCCAGATAAACAGACTTGAGCTGGGAGAACTTTTTGCTTGAGTTGAGCAGCGGTGGTGGGGGAGATGGGATAGCAGTCTGCTTGCTACTTGTGCTTATTGACACATTTGCAAAAGAAAAGACTCTAATGGAGAGATGCAAAGGAATAAAAGGTGGCCCAGGATTACAAGTTTTTTCGTAAGCTTCAGGGATTGTAGTGTTAACATATTGATCTTGGGACTTGTAAAAATTGGTCTAAGCTTTTATTCTTTTTTTTATTATTATTTATTGAGTTTTTTAAAAGCAAGTATCATTCCATACAAACAAGTCAAACTTAACAAAACTCAATTCAACCTCCAGCCAAGACAAGGAAAAAATCAGATAAAAGAGAAAATTTGAAAATGTCAAAAGCAGAAAAGAAAGCCCATTAAAGATGTAACCCCAAATCATGAAACAAAATCGAAGTCAAAAACAGTGGTATGATTTTGGCCAATTGAAGTACTTTAAATAACACAAGTTGTAGTAGTCAGATTCAGACAGTAAATGTACTGAGGAGTCCCCGGGCTTATAAGTCATCGCTTCAATGATGTCACCCAACACGACTTTGAGTTCCCTTGACAGCAAACACTAAAACTTGATTCTGTCATGGTAAAAAAAAAAAAAAGATAATTAATTTATATCATGTCATAATGCAGTCCAAAACAAAGTTAATAGAAACATATAAATTGTTATATTTAGAAATATGAAAAAAGTTTAAGATTATGTGATAAATTGTTTACTAGAATGAATACATAACATTGGGACTTTGGCTTATTGTGACTCTGGTACAGAATATTTTGTAACAATTTTAAATAAAGTTTAAGAGACGTTTAATAAAGTTGTATGTAATATGCTATTAAAAAGGCATGTGGTTAAGTTGCCCTCAATTCCTTCTTTTTAACTTCTGATGATGAGTCTCTTTTGATGTACTCTATCTGTTCAGCTTGATGAATAAACGACTAAAATGTTCTTGTCTGAATAGTTTAAATAACATTTCAGTTTAATAAAACACCTTCCTGTGTGTTTTGTAAAGTATGACATTTCAAACTATTACATATCAACAGATGATTATATTGTATAATAATAAGCAGTTCACACAGGGTAATGAAACTAAACATTAACAGTTCAACATTAACAAATTTCAACTCAGTTAAAAATAAAGACAACTCCTTGGAGGAAAAAAAAGTTGCTAAAAAGGAAGTTATAAAGGAAAAAAAAAACATCTTTATAAGGCATATAAGAGACAGCTGGAGAGTAATATTACAGAAAAGACAAAATGTTACCCAAAGATTCTTTCAATATTTTAGAAGTTAAAGCAAGCAAGGGATTACAAAGCAGAAGACGCTGATGGTAGAGGTGTGAAGGATTTTAAGCTGGGCCAGGATTATGAGTTTTTTCGTAGGCTTCAGGAATTCTAGTGTTAAATACTTAGGATTAACAGTACAGAGTAATGGGGATTGTGGAAGAGAAGTGAAGAAGAGAGTGCAGGCAGGATGGAATGGGTGGAGAAGAGTGTCAGGAGTGATTTGTGACAGACGGATATCAGCAAGAGTGAAAGGGAAGGTCTACAGGATGGTAGTGAGACCAGCTATGGGCTGGAGACGGTGGCACTGACCAGAAAGCAGGATCAGAGCTGGAGGTGGCAGAGTTAAAGATGCTAAGATTTGCACTGGGTGTGATGAGGATGGATAGGATTAGTAATGAGTACATTAGAGGGTCATCTCAGGTTGGACGTTTGGGAGACAAAGTCAGAAAGGTGAGATTGCATTAGTTTGGACATGTACAGAGGAGAGATGATGGGTGTATTGGGAGAAGGATGTTAAAGATAGAGCTACCAGGCAAGAGGAAGGCCTAAGAGAAGGTTCATGGATGTGGTCAGTGAGGACATGAAGGTGGTGGGTGTAACAGAGCAAGATGTAGAGGGCAGAAAGAAATGGAAAAAGATGATCCACTTTGGCAACCCCTAATGGGAGCAGCTGAAAGAAAAAGAGGGTAGAGATTTCATCTGCACTCGCTCTACCTGTTAACCTTTTGTACAGCACTGGCTTTGTCAGACAGTGTGCTATTGGCTGTCACAATGAGGGGTGAGAATGACTTTGCTGGAAGGTAGGCGCTCAGCCAGTACATATTACATGCCCAGCAATTTTTCATCGCCAGTAAATCCAACATGTCCCACAACTACTCAAGTTCTGAATGTTAGTGAAGTATTTAACCCTTAAGACTTTCTCACAATTGTATGTTATAGTGCAGAATCACAACATACTAGGATTTTTCCTAATTCAAAAATCTGAAATGTGAAAGCAAAATTAAGTTGTATTATTTCAAACTGTAATAATAATAATAATAATAATTACCTCATTCTTGTTGAGTTTGTATCCAGTCCTTGGCTTAAAGTGGTTTATTTATTTATTATTCACAGAACCACAGGGAGGGGATGCTGGTGCCATGCGTGTTGCTGCCACTCCTCCCTGTTAACAACACTTTTTATTAAAATTTGTGTTACATTTGCACTTCTTACAGTTCTTTCACTTTTTTATTGTATTTATAGTTAATGAATGCATGTGATGCTCAAACTGTACTGATCTGGATTTATTTTTATAGACTTTATGGTCTTTACCTTGACTGGGTTTGCATCCTCGGAGTCAACTAAATCTTTTTGTGGTTCATGAGACAAGTCTTATGAAAATTTCTTTGTACCATAGTGATCGTGGGGTAGAGGGGTTCTTTCATCAGAATGGCTGGCCCAGTGCTGTTTCAGCTGTGGAATGGCCAAATGGGGGAGGCAGCTTGAGGTCTCCTGGACTCTAAACAAATCCAAATCATATTATGTGATATCATCTGCAGTTAAATTCTGCCCCGTACTTGTAAAATTTTTATTTTTATACTGTTGAGGATTTGTTCTGTTCTGTGCATTGTATTGTATTGACCTCCTTCTTTTTGACACCCACTGCACGGCCCAACCTACCTGGTATGGGGTCTCTCCTTGAACTGCCTTTCCTAAGGTTTCCTCCATTTATTTCCTTACAAGGGAGATTTTCCTTGTCTTCTTAGAGAGTCAAGGCTGGGGGGCTGACAAGAGGCAGGGCCTGTTAAAGCCCATTGCAGCACTTCTTGTGTGATTTTGGGCTATGCAAAAATAAATTGTATTGTATTGTATTGTATCTAGAAGCCGGTCTTCTTGATTATAATGGATATACTGGATTGCTCTTGATTAATTCTATACATGCTTAATGACTGAGAAATGATTTGATTTTACATCCATCTTTCTTGCTGTGGAGTGATCATGCCTGTAATACCCAGCATTATGTGGCTTTATACTGGAATCTCCGAATTCTGATATCTTCATGCATATCTTGTAATATCTCCTAATATGCTTCTTCGGCTGCTTGCTATTGCCACTCATCTGTGCCACCCCACCAGTCTCACCTTCTCTGCTGTGCTGCTTCTCTGATACTTTCAGATAAGTATTGCTCTGTACTATGCTAAAATACTCTTGTGATAAATTCCTTCATATTAAACAGTTTGTCCAGAGTGTATAGTCAGATTGGAATGTCCTTATAGACACTGGCATTAGGCGGCACCTGAAATATTTACATTGTGGGTCAGATCTCCACCATTGCCAGGCTGCAAATGAAAAGGTCAACAGCAGCATGTGTTCAGGAATATGCCTTCCTATTCATGGCTTTGGAAATAAGAGTGTCAGTGTGCCATATTTGCAATTTGTTAAAATAAACATGGATCTGACCACAATGAACCCTCATCAGCTAATATTGCATCATTTTACTCAAGAGCTCTTAATGGCAAAACACCGGTGCTATCAGAATTCATTACACACTCCAACCTTGACATGTTATGCTTAAGCCTGGCAAAAACTAAATGATTTTACGTTTCTCACAGAGGCAACGCCATCCAGATGCATTTACTTCATAGAGCCTCGCAGCTCAAGACAAGGTGGAGGAGTCGCAGTAATTTTTAGAGCAGTACAGAACATCAAAATATTCCCAGTTGACTGCCTATTGTCTTTTGAGTGGCAGGCTCTTAAGGCTAATAACGAAATCAAGTTCTCTCTTACTTGTTACTCACTATCATCCCCAAAATACAATACGTCTTTTTCATTCTGATTTGACTGAATTATTAACCTGCTTAAATTCCCTTTCTCAGAGACTCATTCTTCTTGGCGATTTCAACATCCATATTGACATTACTACAGGGAAGCTGAGAAATTAATTCCTGTCCTTGCTGGACTGCTTTGACTTGTTGTTTTTCTGAATTACTCTGGTGGTCATATATTGGACCTGATCCGCACATCTGGCTTATCTGTTGGCAACACTTGTAGCTGTGATTTGGGACTCTCTGATCATAAAGCAATACTTTTCACTGTCTCATTACCTCACCCTCTTCTTACCTGTATACAGTACGTAAAATTTCTTTCAGAAACCTTAAAAAATATCTGTCCTTCTGTCCTTGCTAGTTCCATTTCTGATCTTCTGATTATTGACCTTTATAACTCAGTCATTCTTTCAAATTCTTTACAACATAAGGCAGTGGCGTAGCGTGGGTGTTAGCCGCCCGGGGCGGAGGAAAATTCCGCCGCCCCCTTATTTAGGTATTTCAATTTAAAAGACTAAAATATACAGTAATTCTAAAGAATTTTGCCGTCCCCTAAAAGTGCCGCCCGGGGCGGGCCGCCCCTGCTGCCCCCACTACGCTACGCCACTGACATAGGGATGTTTCTTTTAAGCATTCAACTCCATGGTACAATTCAGAGTTATGGTCTATGAAAGCAGCTGGCCGACACCTTAAGCGAATGTCACATAAGACTGGTCTCATTGTGCACATCCAGGCTCTCTCTGACTTATCAAAAAGCTTACAGGGATGCGCTAACTGCAGTCAAGAACACATATTATGGCCAAATAATAGGAAGTGGTTTTGTTCTCTGTAGTTAATAAACTACTTCAACCTGCATCTGGCCAAATTAACTTCTCTACCAAAGTCTGTGAAATTTTCCTCCATTTTATCCACAATAATAACCTGCTTTGTAAAATGAGTCCCACTCCCTGTGTACTGGACCCCATCCCCACCTCACTTCTAAAATCCTGCCTTTATGCCATAATCCCGACTGTTACGATGATAACAAATACATCCCTTGACACCAACCTTGTGCCAGCCACTTTTAAAAACGCTTCTGTAACACCAGTGTTAAAAATGTCTGGTCTTGATGATGACAATCTTTACAATCTTTAGCCCATTTCTCACTTACCTTTTCTGTCAAAGGTTCTTGAGTGTTTTGTAGCATCCCAACTCACCAATTACTTAACTTTTAATAATTTGATGGAGCTCTTTCAGTCTGGTGTCAGGGCACAGCACTCTGAAACTGCTCTGCTTCAGGTTACTAATGATCTGCTTATGGCAGCAGACTCTGGACAAACCAGCATATTAATTCTGTTAACTCGGAGTGCAGCATTTGACACTGTCAGACACGACATTTTACTGTCCAGAACGGAGAACATGATGGGGATTTCTGGCACTGCCCTCCCATGGTTTAAGTCCTATCTGACTGACAAGAGTTTGTTAGTCTTGGCAAGAGCAGATCCAGCTCAGCGTCAGTCATGCAAGGAGATCCTAAATTGGCCCTAGTGTGTGCTTGGTGTGTGTGTGTGTGTCCTGCAGTGGGTTAGATAGATAGATAGATAGATAGATATATATATATATATATATATATATATATATATATGGGTTGGCGCCATGCCCGGGATTGGTTCCCTGCCTTGTGCCCTGTGTTGGCTGGGATTGGCTCCAGCAAACCCCCGTGACCCTATGTTTGGATTTAGCGGGTTGGAAAATGGATGGATGAATAGACATTTTTAAGCTAAAATGAAAAAAAAAACTAAAATTAAAATGGCCAAATGTCCGTAAAACTAAACTGAAAATAAACTGAAGCTGGAATGACAGCTAAAAATACCACATAAGTTAAAACACGTTTTGAAGACCTTGCTCCCTGTTTCCATCTGATAGTATGGGGAACTTCTAAACCACCATTTAATGCCCCCCAATGTCCTTCCATTGTCATGTTGCCCCTGAAACAGTTGCTTCTGGAGATCCTTCTATTATGCTGGGCCAAGTGTGTCCTGATACTGTCACCACTGTCACACTGTAGTCAGTCCTGGACTTGTCACAGTTCTTTACAGAGGGCTTTCCTGGAAATAAAGAAGCCACATGAGTCTTGTATAAAGAACACTTTGGACTTTTTATGCTATTCATAAATCTGTAGTCTGTTCTTCCAGTACAAGTTCATGAGGTGCTGGGGCTTTAAGTCAGGACACCTGCATTATTACAGATATACTGGGCTGTATAAAGGATGTATGGTCTTCTTAATTAAATGTCACTACTTCCTCTTCATTTTGTTACTAAAATTTTTTTGAAAGCTTTTATGTATTCCTTGTCTCTCTAAAATCGCCATTTGTGTCTTGTACCTTGGCATTTTGGTTGTTTGTGGTCTGCTGGTGCAGTGACAACTTTATCCCCTCAGTCTTGGTTGTGAGACCCCCACTTGCTTGAGAGGGTGTGACAAGAATTCATGGGAAGATAGCAAAGGTTAGCCATTCACTGTCAAAATGCAAAAAGTAAAGCCAGTCTGGTAATTCAAACTGTGTTTTTTTCTTTTAGTAATAAAGTAAGAGATGTTGTTTGTAAGAATGGTAAAATGAGTTTATATATTGGGAAACAGAAGGATAAGAAGTCTTTTATTCTTTATTTTCTGTTTCAAAAGCTTTTCTGGCTGCTGTTGGTTTCCCCGCAATCGTTACACCAAATTGCAGTTTACGACTCACGTGGACCTGGGTGTGCGATCCGACACTGGACTTCCCAACAGACCTCCGATCACAGCGTTAAATCTAATTGTCAGGTTTGGAGCTCTTGCACATTTTGTTTAATTTGTTCTGAAAATTATTCCTGACCTTTGCTTTCATTTTCTTCTGTTCAGAATTCAAAAAGACTTCACCCTGAGAACATCTTATAAAACAAAACAAAACAAGCCTCTAAAAAAAGAAACCTTCTTTTTATAATTTCATGTTTAAATTTTGCTTTTATAAACTTAATTTGGGTAAAATATTTGGCTTTTAGAGAAAAGCTATAGGCCTTTTCATTTTGATATATTTATTATAAAATATGGCTATAATAACCACTAGTCAGTTATAAAAATGTGAATGCTGCTCTTTAACTTTCTCTTTCCCCTTTTCTCTCTCTGTCTGTATTTGTGTGTTTCTCACTCAAGGACATATTACAAGGTAAAAGCATAAACAGTACAATTACTAAGTAAAGTAAATAAATTAATACATACAAAGATGTATAAATAAGTTAAAACACACACGTATTAAAGAACACAATTAAACATGTAATCACAACAATTTAGAAGGATAACATCTACTGATTTTTCTAGAGAAGGCAATTCTGACCGGTGAGTTTAAAGATGTTTTTGAAACAAAGAGACATGATTTAATGCTGAAGGCAGTTTCAGAGCAGAGGAGCAGCCTAACCATCCAAACCTAAACCTCCCAGTGAAGACATGCGTACTGAGGGGACAACAAGAAGGCCACAATTACAAGAGCGCAGTGAGCGGGTCGGTGTGTAATCTGTAAGAAGATCTTTTCCATAAGTGGGAGCAGAATCATGGAGTGTTTTGTAAGTGAGGACAAGAAAAAAGTTAATACGGTACTTAACTAAAAACTAATCAAGATTTACAGAATAAGTGTAAGGTGATTTGTGAGCCTTAGTTTGACTCAATAAAGCTGAACTCCTGCCATATTTTTATTGACTTTCACTTAAAACTTTGGTTCCGGTTGGTTCTGACTACTAGCAGGCCATCAACTCCTCAGTTGGCTGGTGACATACACTTTTATTTTTGTTTTAACATTGTTTTTCTTCAATATATTGACATTGATACTGTGTTCCTGTTGAAAATTTGTATTTTGATGTGAGGTGCCACCATTTTGTGGTGTTTTCTCATGTAGACAGTCGTCTTATTTGTCGTCTTGGCAAGTTGTTAAATTTGTGATTGGGTGCAAAGCATTATGGTGATCCTGATACTATAAAAGATGGTGGCACACAGCTCATGTTGTACACATTTTTGAATTTGTGAATAAAACCTTTTCCAGGTGTTTACTTTGTTAAATTCACTTTAGAGATTCATGGCCATTTGTGCTTTTTTGACAAAGAGTTTAGTATTTATGGTAGGACTGATCTTTTAGTTAAGATTTTGGCTTGTTTTGACCATCCAGTTGCTCTCAGCTCATGGTCTTTTATTATTTTATTTGCCTAATTTTATCCAAGCAGAATATAAACTTCAACCAGTATAATCAATGCATTTGAGTGCATTTACAGTAGAACTTAATTAATTTCAGAGGCAATAAATGAGGATTTTGTGATGCAGCAACTCAAAATGACAAAAAAGGGTGTAAGGCCTCAAAAAGGAGCAAAAGTAGACCAACACTTCCAATAGTCTGTCAAGAGAAAGACCCCACTACATGCAGCCTGGTCCCAAAATCATCAGGCAGGCTGCAAGGCCTACTCAGGCCCAAAAACGGGGCACATGCTTTTAACAGTTCAAACATACTTTTAAATGTCCTCACAATGCAACAAATGCCCTCCAAGTTTATTTAAAAATATTCAAAATAAAGATAAAACAATAACAATAACGTTGAATATAAACACTTGCTGTAACATAACAAAAAAAGGGATAAATTTAAGTGAAAAATAAAGATATCAGACATGGGCTTGGTCTCCCTCATTTCCAACTTCTCACATCTCATGAGTCTTGGGCTCAGTTGTCCTCGACCTCTTTGGAGTTTACATATTCTTCCTGTGTCTGTGTTCATTTTTTTCTGTGTAGTCCAGATTTCCTCCCACATCCGAAATGTGCACTCCAAGACAAAGTTGACCTACAGTAGTGTCAGTGTGTGTGTGTGTGTGTGTGTGTGTGTGTGCAATGGACAGGCACCCCATTAAGAGTTGTATCTTGTCTTGAGCCTGACTCCCTCATGCTCTATTACATTATTTTATAATATAAATAAATTAAAGTATATTAGGTATTTATGTAATGTTTTCACCTGATGTTTTTAGTTTCCCATTTAACTGTCCCACACCTATCAAGCTGCCAGTGTTTGACCCCGATGGAGATCGTGTAAGATGTCGGTTTGGACAGCCCATCAATAAAGAGTGCTCTGGCTGCAGTGAGACTTTTGTCATCACTCTAAATGAGGTAAGAGGCTACAAATAGACATGTCAGTTAAAATAATGAGGCACAAGCAGAATTCTAAGAATTGTATACACTGCAGAAACCAAACATACTAAAAATTGATTGTCATATTATTTTTGGCTTACATATTTGAGAGCTAATCAAATAAAGACACAAACACCATTGAACCCATCAACTTACAGTCCTTGCCTTACCAAAATGCCATGGCAGCAGGTCCTCAAATAAGAACAATTTCCTTTACCTCTGAAAGCCCTCATTACTCACAAAATCACTCGTCTATGATCCCAGATTTCCTAACTTCAAACTCAACCGCAGTACAGGCTCGTGCAAATCAGCTCCTTATTATGGTGCCCCCAGTTTAGTACCAGTGTGAGTGCCACTGGGTGGTGAGGGAGAAGCAACACTGGAATCTCAGCTGTGATCCTTGTTTTTATTATATTGTTGTGAATTTATTCTTGGAAGTTCAACCTTCAAAACTGGTATAGTACTCAAATATCTTTATGAATTTAATAAAATAATTAGAAAATATCATGCATAATTAATAAAACATCTAATGGCGAAAAAAAATATATACACACGATCACATTCACATGTACAGTATATAGATTATATACTCTGTGTGTGCGTGTATTTAGAATTCTTTATATGCATACAGTACATGAATATAAATAGACAGATATGTATATGTAAATAAAATGCAGCCAATCCATTGTGGAGACCAGCCTCGACACAGACAGGCAGACACCAATGGTTCAAAACACCACACACGTTTATTTTCCATATTTACAATAAAATGAGTCCTGCACACAACCCAGTGCCCCTGCACCACACACCCTCAGTCCAGGCCTTTCAAACTCCTGTCCTCTCTTCGCCGCCTCCACTCCTCTCCTCCAAGCTTTGTCCTCTTCCACCCGACTCTGGCTGATGACTGGTGGGAGGTGGCCCCTTTTATGTTCACCCGGACGTGCTCCAGGTTCCCTCTGATGAGCTTCCTGTGGCGCTTCCTGGTGTGGCGGAAGTGCCACATGAGCACCCGGAAGCACTCCATGTGTCCCTGGTAGTACTTCCGCCAGCACCTGCGGGTGTGGCGGAAGTTCTGACATCTAGGGCTTCAGAGTCTTCAAGGCACCCCCTGGCGGTGGCCACGGGCCCCTATAGGGTTGAGCTTCCATGCTCAATTCCTGTGGCCCCCACACAGACCAGGGCGGCTGCCCTCTCGTGGTCCAGGGGAGGCATTGTCCCTCTCCCGGTCCTTCTCGGCATCCCGGCTGAGCACAGCCCCTAGCCGCCCGTCACACCATCTATGATCTGAACTTCAATAATTACTTCTTAGCTGCTAGGAACAGCCTGAATTCCCATTTCCCAGCCTGTTCACTGTGTGTAATTCATGTACTCTTTGCATATCCATGAATGCTGCCTCCTGTGCCCCTATGACAATTAGGTCGACTTATGACTCTGTTATCAGTGGTGGTAGACTGTTGTCCATCCTGAGTTAGTTGCTGCCTTGCATCTTGTAACAGACAACTCCTTAGGTAAAAGGAGTCCCTGCTACCATACAACTTTCCTGAGCTTTTATTGGATTTCTTGGATGAAACTGTAAGAAAAATGTGGTTCCAATACTTAAATATATTCAAGCCCAAGACACCAATTCCAATCCATCTTTAGTGGTATTTTAAACACGGCACATACAAGGTACATATACATAGTGTCAAATAAACGAGACATCACACTGATAAAGGGTTGGGGCAGCCACCCGTATAATATGGTATCCTGGCTGCTAAGTTGTTTCTTCAAAAATAAAGAACACCGTAGTGCATAATACAGAGTCCAAACCAAGACTGACACATAGGGGAAACGGTTAGACTTTTATAGGGGGAGACAGGAAGTGAGGTCGTATGGGTCTGGCTCAGGATCATCGGCCATTGGTTCAAGCCCGGAGGTGACATCACAGGGGCCGGAGCCGGTAAGGTCTTCTTCCATTGGCTCGGTCCCGGAAGTGACGTCATGGGAGCTAGGTGAGATCTCCCGGGAATGGTCTACAGGCAAGGGAAAAAAAGAGTCAGTGTACTCTGCCACGTCCCGGCATGCCTCAGAACTTCCTTCCCTCGAGCCCTTTAGCTGCCTCCCATGCGCACGTGTGTGACAATAGTCACAAAAAAATACTGAATACATCCCTTTTTCCTTTCAAATTAGCAATCCAATTCTGTTCTCACTTCTTACAACTATTTCCATTAACAAGCAACCATGCCAGCGCAAGATTTTTCTTAATCAGTCAACATGATATCTAAGACAGGAAACTTTTATGGCTCACCAGTTCTCTCTGTCATGGGCACAAATCCTCTTCTCAGCAGTCTCCATGATCTTCCAACACAGTAATCCTGAACTATCTGATGTTGAGCAGTTTAGTCGTTCCTAACGTAGGTGCTGCATTATTGGTGTCCACCGCATTTTCCTTCTCTTGCTCTTTATATCCACACTAATCTCATGTTTTTTTTTTTCTCTTTCCTCTGTGTCATCTACGTTTTTGTTTATTAAAGCTGGTGTGAAGCCCCCTCATTTCTGGCAATAATACAATGGCCTCAAAAAGACAAATTCTCAAGGATCTTGTTTTCCCAAGGAAAAACAAACAACTCATAAACACCTTAAATCTTAGCCTTATGTTTTTATGAGGAACCACTAGAGAACACAGACAAATTACTATATGTGGTTCGTTACAACCTCCTGCAGCTGACATGTGCGTGACCTTGTCATGGGTTTGGAAAATGATTAGATGATATATGTTTAGATAGAAGATCCTTTGGGGCAGCAGTTGGAGGAGAAAACAATGCATTAAGAATTTGGATCATGAGATGCAGTGTTAGAGGATGCACTAGTAATGACAACTCTTGACCTTTTTTTAAATAAAAGGTAACTAATAGTTGGAGGAATTACACCCCTCATTTGTACAAGATGCTTCCAATGCGGTAACAGCTGTGTATGGAGAAGGTCAGGCTGGCTAGTGTCTGTACTCCCCCAGTCTAGCAGATGGCAGCAGGTATCCTCGGAATCTAATACATGACTCCAGCTCCCCATAATGATGTTCAGGTGACCTACTTTTACTATGGCCCTTTAATTAGGAGCAGCAGGAATACCTAGGGTCACTAGGTGGGAGTTTCAGAAATTACTTATTGTCCCAGAAGGGGGCTGTGACTAGAAATTTAAAAAGTGTCCTTTAGACAAATCCACAGTGTGTGTTGAATCTGGAGATAGCAAATCCTCAACTGGAGACAAAATGAAAGGCCGTTAATGGAATGTGCTGAATTTAAAACAGATGGTGCTGAGAGGTAGACAATCAGTAGCCACCCTACCCAGACAAATTTGTGAAACTCAGCCCAGAAAAATCATGGGAGTTTTGTTTCTGTTTGTAATGTGTTTATTTTGCAAATTTCTGTTCTCTTTGCACTTTGTACTCAATTATTATTTTTGTTATTAAAAAACTTTTTTTTAATCCTATCTTGCAATATATGGGTTAATAAAGGCTAATGGGCTGACCATATTGTCCACAATAGAAAATAAGGATAATAAGAGCAAAAAATGATTATTTTATCCATACAAAATCTGTTAAACATGCTGAGTAAATTCCAGTGGACTTTTAGGATGCCATGATGTCCTGTTAGTAGTTAACATTTGCACATTCCTCAAATTGCAGCAGGCATTTCAGACTTTCTCTGTGCTATCTAGAAGATAAAAAATGTCACAAAATAACTCAATTACCAAATCACACATTAAAATAAATTATGTAGACCAGGGGTGGCGAACTCCAGGCCTTGAGTGCCGCAGTGGCTGCAGGTTTTCATTCTTACCATCTTCTTAATTAGTGACCAGTTTTTGCTGCTGATTACTTCTTTTAATTAACTTGACTCAGGCCCCATAGTTGTTTCTTTTTCTTTATTTAGCAGCCAAACAATAATGAGACACAAAACAAGCCACCACATGACCAGGGGGGTATTTTTCGTACGTGGATTACACGTTTAGCCGGATGTAATTGTCGATGATTTGGCCTGATCCTGGATCTGTCGGTTTTTCGAAACTCTTGCTGGATGTGTTGTCATAGCAGCACATCCTATTCCTCAAACCGGCTCAGAGCAGGTTTGTTCGACGTAAACAATGATTAGCTCACACATTTAATCAGTGTCCGTGCATGGAGTTCATTTAGTCATGGCTTCGCCGTTCATGAATGAGCAACCAATTGATATCGGTACGCAAATTATAAGATAAGAATTTCATATAGAGAGGGTTTTGTGTGATCAGCAAGATCCTTTATTGCTCCTGGAGGAAATTCTTTTCGAAAGATACCGCTTTAACCGAGGGGGAATATTGTACCTCAAAGATTTATTAGCACCTTATATTCGAAGTCAAACTAGGCAAAGTCGGGCTCTCACAACCACACAGACAGGTTTTTTACAAGCGGCACTTTTTTATATACTGTAGGCAATGCGGAAAATCTAACTAAAAGTGCAGTTTGCTGTTTGGCTCTGAAATATTTCCTTCAGGTTTTCATAGTGTTTCCTGGACACCTGCGTGTGCAGACTATAAAACAGGTGTTTCATGCCATTGCAGGTAGGTAATACACAGACAAAAACACCCACAGTTCCATGAAGAATCTCAATCAGCCTAACATTCTCATTACCAGGATTTCCAAATGTGATTGGGGCACATGGGACTGATCAGAGTGGAGTTTGATCAAACATTATTTGGAAAACGTACCTCTCCTCCTGATGAATAATCAGACACAGTGTCTTCATCAAATATTTGACCTTCGTCAATATCTCGTTGGTCAGACACAGGTTCTAGGGATATGACATTCCCTGCAACTGACCCAACAAAAAAGAGGGCTATATGGAACATACCTATGGCACACATCGATGACAAATATATGCAATGACCACCGTTTACCTGAAATGAAGTGACCACTGCATCCTGCCACTGGTTCTGAGGAGGAGCTTCCTCCTGGAATGCCCTCAGAAACAGGGCGATGGGCATTTTGCTGGAGAGCCAACTCTTCTGCAGCGGTGAGGTCTGGACCGCTTGGACCTCCAGCTGTTTTTTGCTTGTCTGCTTTTGTTTCCTTAAGAGGCATTAGCTCTCTGGAAATGTGTTCTTTTATATTGCGGCGTTTTAATTAACCTGAATTATAAATTAAAAAGGTATTACCCCACCCAGCATGAAAAATGACGGTTACAAGCTTACACGACAAGTTAGGATAATTCTAGCTCTTTATTGACGGTTTAACGCGGCATTACAAACGGGAAGTTTATGGCAGACATATCGGGCCTGTGGGTCGCCCAACCTATAACAGCCCGCCATCTATCGTTGCCACACTGAAAGGATTTTAGCCGGGCAGCAGATTATTTCTGAATGAGGACATACTCTTCCGCATGGAAGCTTCGAAGTGTTGGCCGTAGCTGTCCATTCTTATATTGGGTTGCTCCATGTGCAGGCTCTTGGCTCCGATCCAAACAAGGACATGAAGGATTCCAGCTCCACCTTAAAAAAATACAGGAATAGCACAATGCCTACATACAGTTTTCTTATTCTCCCAACAAGGAAATAGCATGGTGTGCTAACAGAAGGCAGAAATATAATAGGCTGACTATTCAATTCTCCAGCTGTCTGTGGCCCCTCTAGTCCTGTGCTTGGCTCGGCAATTCTAAATTCTGCTGCTGAGCCCCCTGTCTGTATGAATGAGTCCATAACAGTGGGCACAGAGAACAGTGACATTAAAATTAATAATACATAGTATAACTGCTTTCTTATTAGCTTTAAAATTAATGTTTTTTATATTATATATGATTATTTATGTCAACAATTCTTTAAATAGTTATATACCAATATTTACCAGTTTGAAGTATATTCTTGTACTTCACTTTAACCTGTTCCCATGTTCTCCTTGTGTTCACGTTTGATCTGGAATTATGACATATTAAATAATAATTAATCTGACACATAGGAAATGAAACGCTGCATTCAGTAAGTACAATGCACACTACTTAGCGTTTAATTTGTCGGACACTTTTTGCCAGCCGTCTTTTCTGGTCTGGGCTGCTTTTGCAGTGTTACATCTTGTGCATATTAAATCTTGAAATTCTTCATGTCCTTCGAATAAAAGGTCTTGCTCCGCTTTTGTGAAAAAAAATGTGCCCGTTCAGTCGTCATTTTGTTACAGCCTATCAAAGACTTATATATATGGGCTTTTCAATCAGCGTGGGCGCGCGCATTCATCTCGGATGATTAGATCCAGCTAGACTAATCTACTACACGGCTGCTTTTGAAAAACCGACTTATCCCGAATGAGTTTCACTGGCATCAACTCATCCAAGATGAGACATCTGATCTCGGATGATTTAAGAGACATACGGAAAATACCCCCCTGCTTAACAAAAACAGGAATAACAAAAAGTATACAGGTAAATTGGAGGCAAAACAAAGGTGGGCAAAATTTTCTCTCTGAGGGCCACATAGACATCTGTATGGTCTCTAGCGGGCAACATGTGACAAAAATCTAAATTTTCTAAATAATGAAAGTTATTTTCACACAATAACACATTTATTAGTCATATACACAAAGTAAGCAACAAATCAAATGAGCTTTTTTGCTGTAATTCACTTTCTGATAAATAACTTCCAAACTTACTGTGCTTAGTTTGAAAATGTCTCTACAAATTGAACTACTTAAAAACTGCAAGACTGTCATTACATATTAGACACATTGCTTTACTTTCAACATTTGTAAGTAAATAATAATAATCGTATGTCCATTCCTTGTTAAAAACACAACATTCATCTTCAATTTTACATTTTCTCACAGTAGCACTCACTGTTAGGGTAACAACATTTAAAATATAACACAGCACTTGAAAATGACAGCCGAACTAATCTGAGCGATCCAAACACACACGCAACAATGCCTGTGCTTACAGAACAAATGGTCTTCCAAATACATACAATCGAAACATCAAGCGTACACTTACACACAGTACAAAGTCCACTTTCATAAACACATGCTTCTGCTTGTACACAGGTAAAATTATAAACGAGCTTGCTCATTTGTTCACGTTTCAAACCATGCAGTGAATATCTGTTTACTTTGTAATTTCTGTTAATAAAATCACAAAGGTTTTAAACTTGTGTGTGGGCTGCTCAAATTGACGTCATAGTCATTTTTGTTAACAAAATCACAAAGATTTAAAATTTGTGTGTGGGACGCACAAATTGACATCGCAGGCCATAGTTTGCCCACCATTGTACTAAAATAATCTTATTAAACCAAACCTTATGGTTACCCTAAGCCTGCCTACACTAAAAGTCCATAAGTCGCCTATGAGGTTGTGGTCAGCTTGCCTACTATAACAACAACATTTATTTATATAAAACAACTGCACAGTACCTCAATTAGGCCTTTTGCTCATCCTTCTGAATCCTGTCCATCAAAAGATTGCCTTCAGCTCCCATTCCTCCCATTTCTACACTGAATTTGTGACCGTCTAAAAAAGAATTTCAAGCTCCAGCCAGAAAACAGTTTTGGGGACATGCTGGTGATGGACTTCACATGTAAGCAATGGTTCTTTGTATTACCTGGGACCTCACGTATAAAACATGCATACACTCAGAAACATTCGTCAGTCATTTCTTATGCCAAAAATTTAAATTTATACAGCATGAACCTGATGTGATAACTGGCTTAACTTAATGGCAAATTTTGACTATCATACGCAGCCTTTTTGGTGTTGGGATTTTAGCAACTCTGGGCGGCAGAACAATGAAGTCAACAGAAAATCTTGTGTCATTGTGCATTTCAATAACACGTTAGTCACATTCCAGTGTTCTTGAGCTAATTCTATCACAGTTAACTGACATGTTCTCTCAATACGGCTTTCTTCAACATTGGTAATAGCGCCTAATGAATGTGCTTAATGAAAATTGCCTTAGTATGCAGCCTATTTGATAAATAAAAAGGGTGTGCTGGGTGTTGTACAACATAACTGGCATGGCAGCATTACCAAGAAGCCAAACATCACACACATCATGACCTTGAAGTCTGCTTCCCACAATACTATTTGATAAATTAATGAAATCATGGATTGAGGTGAGTCACCTCGCAATGTTAGTCAGACATATTTCAATATCATAATTTAATTGTATATTAATTGTATCAAAGTGCTTTCTGCTTACCAAAGCAAATTCATGCTGTGATGCTGCCTTTATTACAATATGTGTACGGTCAATGGTGCTGATTTCATTAGGAAAATCAGTGACCCTGCAAACTACCTATTGATCTTGGCTTACTCAATCTAACCGTAAGAAAATGTAATTTATCTTGATAGTATTTTAATTATACCATCCCATAAAGATGGCATCATACAGCTCAGGGATGACCGCGAGATTCCTGACTGGTCAACCAGTTCACTCTGAAACGCCCTCATTGGCAAATAATGTCAGTGGCTATAAGATGAGTAAAAGATAAAAAATATACAAAATATATAAGTTCAGGCAACCATTTTCAAGGCAAAATTGAAACTGAAAAGTAATTCATAGTTAAAGTCGCACAGAACGTTTCTCCATTTTAAGGTAGACAAGTTTGTAAATCCCCTCCTTTAACCGTCACCTTATCGTGGAGGAGGGGTTTGCGTGTCCCAATGATCCTAGGAGCTCTGTTGTCCTGGGCTTTATGCCCCTGGTAGGGTCACCCAAGGCAAACTGGTCCTAGGTGAGGGATGAGACGAAGAGCGGTTCAAACCTCCTATGATGAATGAAAACTTTGGACGGCGTTTTCCCTTGCCCGGACGCGGGTCAGCGGGGCCCCCCTTTGGAGCCAGGCCTGGAGGTGGGGCTCGATGGCGAGCGCCTGGTAGTTGGGCCTGCACCCATGGGGCTCGGCCGGGCACAGCCCGAAGAGGCAGCATGGGTCCCCCTTCCCATGGGCTCACCACCTATGAGAGGGGCCAAGGAGGTCGGGTGCAGTGTGAGTTGGGTGGTGGCCGAAGGCGGGGACCTTGGCGGTCCGATCCTCGGCTACAGAAGCTGGCTCTTGGGACATGGAATGTCACCTCTCTGAAGGGGAAGGAGCCTGAGGTAGTGCGCGAGGTTGAGAGGTTCCAGCTAGATATAGTCGGACTCACCTCGACGCAGAGCTTGGACTCTGGAACCAATCTCCTTGAGAGGGGCTGGACTTTCTACCACTCTGGAGCCCCCGGTGAGAGGCGCCGAGCGGGTGTGGGTATACTTATTGCCCCCCGACTTGGAGCCTGTTCATTGGGGTTTACCCCGGTAGACGAGAGAGTAGCCTCCCTCCGCCTTCGGGTGGGGGGACGGGTCCAAACTGTTGTTTGTGCGTATGCACCGAACCTTCTGGGGACTCCCTCGTTCTTCTGGGAGACTTCAATGCTCACGTGGGCAATGACAGTGAGATCTGGAAGGGCGTGATTGGGAGGAATGGCCCCCCCCGATCTGAACCCGAGGGGTGTTTTGTTATTGGACTTCTGTGCTTGTCACGGATTGTCTATAACAAACACCATGTTCAAGCATAGGGGTGTTCATATGAGCACTTGGCACCAGGACACCCTAGGCCTCAGTTCGATGATCGACTTTGTGGTCGTGTCGTCGGACTTGCGGCCACATGTCTTGGACACTCGGGTGAAGAGAGGGGCGGAGCTGTCAAATGATCACCACCTGGTGGTGAGTTGGCTTCGATGGTGGGGGAGGATGCCGGTCAGGCCTGGTAGGCCCAAAAGTGTTGTGAGGGTCTGCTGGGAACGTCTGGCAGAGCCCCCTGTCAGAAGTAGCTTCAACTCCCACCTCCGGCAGAACTTCGACCACATCCCGAGGGAGGTGGGGGACATTGAGTCCGAATGGGCCATGTTCCGTGCCTCTATTGTTGAGGCGGCTGACCGGAGCTGTGGCCGTAAGGTGGTCGGTGCCTGTCGTGGCGGCAAACCCCGAACCCGTTGGTGGACACCGGCAGTGAGGGATGCCGTCAAGCTGAAGAAGGAGTCCTACAGGACCCTTTTGTCCTGTGGGACTCTGGAGGCAGCTGATAGGTACCGGCAGGCCAAGTGGAATGCGGCTTTGGTGGTTGCTGAGGCAAAAACTCGGGCGTGGGAGGAGTTTGGGGAGGCCATGGAGAACGACTTTCGGACGGCTTCGAAGAGATTCTGGTCCACCGTCCGGCGTCTCAGGAGGGGGAAGCAGTGCATTGTCAACACTGTATATGGTGGGGATGGTGCGCTGCTGACCTCAACTCGGGACGTTGTGGGTCGGTGGGGGGAGTACTTCGAAGACCTCCTCAATCCCACTAACATGCCTTCCAATGAGGAAGCAGAGCCTGGGGACTCAGAGGTGGGCTCCCCCATCTCTGGGATTGAGGTCACCGAGGTGGTCAAAAAACTCCTTGGTGGCAGGGCCCCGGGGGTGGATGAGATACGCCCGGAGTTCCTCAAGGCTCTGGATGTTGTAGGACTGTCTTGGTTGACACGTCTCTGCAACATCGCATGGACATCGGAGACAGTGCCTCTGGATTGGCAGACCGGGGTGGTGGTCCCCCTCTTTAAGAAAGGGGACCGGAGGGTGCGTTCCAACAACAGAGGGATCACACTCCTCAGTCTCCCTGGAAAAGTCTATTCGGGGGTCCTGGAGAGGAGGGTCCGTCGGATAGTTGAGCCTCGGATTCAGGAGGAACAGTGTGGTTTTCGTCCTGGTCGCGTGGATCAGCTCTACACCCTTAGCAGGGTACTGGAGGGTGCATGGGAGTTTGCCCAACCAGTCTACATGTGTTTTGTGGACTTGGAAAAGGCATTCGACCGTGTCCCTCTGGGAATCCTGTGGGGGGTACTCCGAGAGTATGGGATACCGGACCCCCTGATAAGGGCTGTTCGGTCCTTGTACGATTGGTGCCAGAGCTTGGTCCGCATTGCCGGCAGTAAGTCGAACCCGTTTCCAGTGAGAGTTGGACTCCGCCAGGGCTGCCCTTTGTCACCGATTCTGTTCATAACTTTTATGGACAGAATTTCTAGGTGCAGCCAGGGCGTTGAGGGGGTCCGGTTTGGTGGACTCAGGATTGGGTCACTGCTTTTTGCAGATGATGTTGTCCTGTTTGCTTCATCAGGCCGTGATCTTCAGCTCTCCCTAGATCGGTTCGCAGCCGAGTGTGAAGCGGCTGGGATGGGAATCAGCACCTCCAAATCCGAGACCATGTTCCTCAGCCGGAAAAGGGTGGAGTGCCCTCTCAGGGTTGGTAGCGAGATCCTGCCCCAAGTGGAGGAGTTCAAGTATCTCGGGGTCTTGTTCACGAGTGAGGGAAGAATGGAGCGTGAGATCGACAGGCGGATCGGTGCGGCATCCTCAGTAATGCGGGCTCTGCATCAGTCTGTCATGGTGAAAAAGGAGCTGAGCCGCAAGGCGAAGCTCTCAATTTACCAGTCGATCTATGTTCCTACCCTCACCTATGGTCATGAGCTATGGGTAGTGACCGAAAGAACGAGATCGCGAATACAAGCGGCTGAAATGAGTTTCCTCCGCAGGGTGTCTGGGGTTTCCCTTAAAGATAGGGTGAGAAGCTCAGTCATCCGGGGGGGGCTCAGAGTAGAGCCGCTGCTCCTCCGCATCGAGAGGAGTCAGATGAGGTGGCTCGGGCATCTGATCAGGATGCCTCCTGGACGCCTCCCTGGTGAGGTGTTCCGGGCACGTCTAACCAGGAGGAGGCCCCGGGGAAGACCCAGGACACGCTGGAGGGACTATGTCTCTTGGCTGGCCTGGGAACACCTTGGGATTCTCCCGGAAGAGCTAGAAGAAGTGGCCGGGGTGAGGGAAGTCTGGGCATCTCTGATCAAGCTGCTGCCCCCGCGACCCGACCTTGAATAAGCGGAAGAGGATGGATGGATGGATGGATGGAAGTTTGTAAATACACTGATTGTTTTCAATGGGCGATTTTGAAATTTGAAAACCTTGTACAGCATGAACCATTTCAGATATGTCAATGAAAATTGCACTGTCTGAACAAATTTCATTGAAGAATAGATGTGCCACATTTCAACCAAATTGATCCACGGGAGTGGGGTGGGGGGAGGGCTGAGTTATTTCATGTGGACAGACAGACGTAGCTGTCACGATAGGCGCTTCTCGCATAATATGTAAAAATGCTCAAAAAAAAGAAACAGTCGCATCAGAGATCCATGAGGGAGTCCACTTTTGACATCAGCCATTTTGTAAAATACATTTTCCTCGTGTCCATCTTCACATTCGCCTTAAATTCTAATATCTTTTAGTTCAATTACTAGCCTTTGGTTCAGTAACTTGGAATCCATTAATGATCATTATTAAGCAAATATTGATTCAATTTAATTGTTTTATTAAAATACCTATATAAATTATTCCTTAGTTTAACCTTCAAACCAAAATGCACTTTTTATTAGAAAACACCTACTCCATTCTGTGATTGTTAAGGGCATTTCAAATCAAGCCCAAACTCATATTCGGTGTCAAGGAGGACAATTAAATTATAAGAAAAAGTACTTTGTCAACCAAATTTATACCCACTAAGGAGCAAAAGCATACCAGAAGAAATTTCTCAGTCCAAAAATTCATTTTAAAAAGCTTTAGTGAAATTTCAAAGCAAACAGTCCATACAATAATAGAGAAAAGCTGTTACACACATTGGATAAAAGGCAAAAAAGGAAAAAATGTTTTTTCTTAAACTTAACATTTCTTGTTAAACTTCAGTAATCTTCTATGCTTAAAGATAAGTTATTTCTTTTTGCTTTACTTCACATTCAGTACGTTCTAAACGTACGGCGCTGCACATACAACTGAGCATGGTAGGGCACATTAAAGCACGGTTTGAAACTGTGTGCCCTCCATGTCTTACTTACGGCAAGGCAGATCACTAACTGAGGCTAAACTATAGTCAGAGGGACAAGAAATACTTAGAATATCTTCTAAGCAGTGGTGTGCTGGGGAGGCAGCATAAAGAAGAGAGACGCCTCACGCCTGGACAAACTGGTGAGGAAGGCAGGCTCTATTGTAGGTATGGAGCTGGGCAGTTTGACATCTGTGGCAGAGCAATGTGCACTGAGGAGGCTCCTGTCAATCGTGGAGAATCCACTTTATCCACTTAACAGTATCATCTCCAGACAGAGGAGCAACTTCAGCGACAGACTGCTGTCACCGTCCTGCTCCACTTGCAGACTGAGGAGATCGTTCCTCCCCCACACTATGCAACTCTTCAATTTCACCCAGGGGGGTAAACGTTAACATTATTCAAAGTTATTGTCTGTCTGTACACCTATATTGTTATCACTCTTAAATTTAATATTGTCTTTATCAGCATGCTGCTGCTGGAGTATGTGAATTTCCCCTTGGGATTAATAAAGTATCTATCTATCTATCTATCTATCTATCTATCTATCTATCTATCTATCTATCTATCTATCTATCTATCTATCTATCTATCTATCTATCTATCTATCTATCTATCTATCTAGAATATACCAATTCAATTCAGCTTGTGGGGTTTATAAGAACCTCCCATATACTATGCACTAATTTATAGGCAAACATTTAACATAACTAAGAAAATGCTTCTGTCAACTTAACCTAAATAACTAGTAAATGGCTCTTACAGAAACAATTCATATACTGCCCCTCTGAACCTACTTAAACAAGATATTATATCCCTGACTAGCCTGTTTGGTGCCTACTGCACTTACCCACTTCTTTATACAATTACAGTACAATTAAATTTATTTTTGTGTAGCCCAAAATCACACAAGGAGTGCTATAATGGGCTTTAACAGGCCCTACCTTTTGACAGACCCCCAGCCTTGACACTCTAAGCAGACAAGGAAAAACTCCTAAAAAAACCCTTGTAGGTGTGCAGGATGTCAAAAAATAGGAGTAAATACAATACAATACACAGAACAGGACACAAGTAATCCTAAATACAATATAATACTGCAATACAAATATTACAAGTACAGAGCAGAATTCAATAGTACATGATATTACATAATACAATTTGGATTTGTTCAACAGTCCTGGAGACCTCGGCCATCAAGCTGCCTTCCCCTATTAGCCATTCAACAGCTGAGTCATCTCTGGGTTAGCCAATCTGATGAAAGGACCCCTCTACCCAACGATTCATGTGATCCTCCATCAGAGGAGACTTTTCTTTAGGCAGGCAAAACAACTTGGCAGGTGGGCTGTGGCACCAAGTGCCACATGTGAGTACCGAGAAGAGAAACAGAATAGGTGAGGGTTAGTAACAAATTATAACAATCATGTTACTTATGTTTTAGTGCTAATGACTAACAACAGAAATGCAGTCTGCACAGTTAATCTGCAGCTTTAATCAGGGTGTGCTAAACTGAAATGGTGAATCTTCAGTTAGGATCTGTAACTAAAAGCACGACCTCCCACTGTGATTTTATTAATCCTTGGAATCATGAGCAGACCGGCATCTTGCGATCTTAATGTGCGCTCAGGTTTGTAAGTCATGATAAGTTCAGATGAGGCTTTTTATGTTAAAAGGAGGATTTTGAAATCTGCCCATTATACACACAATGCTCTCCCTTCTCGTCTCCTGTTCCTTTTTAGATATGCTGGCCTCACTTCATCTCCTGTCATCTACACTTCTCTCAACTCCACACTCAAAATGAAACTGGCCAGATGGGGATTTTAAGCCAGTGCCACTTAGTAATTCCAGGCAAATCTTGGGAAGTACCACCAGACATAACAACAGTAACATTTATTTATATAGCACCTTACTCAGGAAAGATGGTCAGTGGGGAAAGGGAAAAAAAAATTCCAGTGCAGAAAAAGACCACTGGCGTTCTGTAACTAAAAGCTCACCCAGGCCCTGCTGGCCTTTCTATCATATATCTAAGAGATAGAAAAGAATAAAATACAGAGTTAGTTTACGTAAACATCCTCAAGGACAGGATCTTTGTATTCTTCTTTCTACCACCAGCCTCAAGGAATTTTGATCAACTACAAATTTAACAAAAATTCTGAATAAAAAATTAGGTTTAAGTCATGATTTAAACAACTCTGTCATTCCAGCCTGGTGTATCTCTATAGGTAGATTATTCCATATTTGTGGAGTTTTTAAACTAAAACCAAAACAGAGTATGCAGGGCCTTTATTTGGAAACAAGCCTACTAAGAATAAATTGAAATAATCTGAATGAAAAATTTCTGTGGTGTGACCCTTTAAAGTCAAACTCTTCTGCTGTGACACTGATCATATGATTGCACATCCGGCCAATGAGCTCCCTTGGATTTTGTGTCTCAGCCTTGTGTGAAGTCGTTGAAGTGTTTCTCATTGTTTATTCTTGTTTTGCTTTTTTTCAGACAACATGTGAACTTTCATTTAGTGACGCATTCGGATGGTCAGGCATACTTGATCTCGTCATCGAGGATTTCCCTCAACAGGACATTACATTAACATACAGTGATGGGTCCTCCGTGAGCAAAGGAAACAGTCCAACAAATGAACCTCTAAGCAAAATACCATTCCAGGTTTGCTACAGTAAGTGTTTCTTTAATGCTTACAATTTTGTTTTATTTTAATATTTCCATACTGCTTGAAAAATACAGAAGAATTCATGGAAATTAAAACAAAAATTAAAAAGTAAAAAAAAATTCCATCAGTTAATAATTTCTTTAAAAATTAGGTTTACATTGTGATTAGTGGTGCTGCTCTACAGTACCTTGGTTCACAGGGTCTTTGGAGTTGGCATATCATCCCCCTGACTGGATTACTGCACCACCCTCTACCTTCCTAAGCTAATTGACTGTCAACTCAAAAGTGACTTGTTGCACTGTGACATACAGGATTGATTC
Organism: Erpetoichthys calabaricus; assembly: GCF_900747795.2. Lineage (NCBI taxonomy): Eukaryota > Metazoa > Chordata > Cladistia > Polypteriformes > Polypteridae > Erpetoichthys > Erpetoichthys calabaricus. Next base: position 338,582,591 of record NC_041395.2, on the reverse strand, counting down.
CTGCCCTTCTCTTGATGCTGGGATTGTGACCTTCTACTATGGAAAATGTGAGTTTAGATACTGAATGGATGTTCACAATAGGGTCAGAGACATAAAAAAATAATTAAAATGGATATTGCAAGTGTCATGGTGAAAGACTGAAGGCAGGCCGAGGTAGATGTGACATTTGTTGGAATAATGAAGAGAGCAGACCCTTGAAGTGGTGAGCGGGAAGACCACACAATCATCCCTTTTATCTTAACAAGTGCTCTGAGCTATTAGAAGGAGTAAAATAGAGGGGAATTATGGATAAAGTGAAGGCAGCCTCATTTTAAAGGAGTAGAGGATATCAGACAGCATGTCATGGGAGCCCCATAAGTAAAAAGCTTTAGTAGGCTGACCTAAAGGAAATGAAAGCTTGAACAAGATACATTTCATAGGTAGTGTATGAGGCAGCTGGCATTCATGCCCGGCCAGGATGCTTCCAGAATGGAAGGACAGGGGGAGGTAGTTTATGAAGTGCACTGCCTCTCCTGAACCGTTAGTTGGCAGCCCTCCTGGGCTGCCACAGCTCCACGGATTACCACAGGCCATGCTGGGAGTTGGAGTTCACTACAGCCCTGTTGGGTGCCGTGGGGACTGCCGGGGGTGCTGCAGGGATTGTTGAGCCCTTGTGGACAGGGCTCACACCTTAGACAGAAGCATTCCCAGGTCATGAGGATGCAACACCAGAAGTACTCCCAGGATGCAGAATATAAGGGGCAGCCTCACCTCATTTGGAGGCCAGAGTCGGGAGGAGGTGGATGAAGCTCACCGAAGAGGTGTGGAGAAGGAAGGAGGCTGCAAGACTCCTTAGGAAATGGACAGTGTTTACTGTGCGTGTAACTGCTAGTATCAGTCCTTGGACACTGCTCTGGGTCGGGGTGCCTTTTCCTGAATAAAGGGCTTTGTGTTGGACTGAGCTGGTGTCTTTGCCTGTCTGTGTCGGGTTGGGGCGGCAGGTGTGCCCGGGTCTCCACTGTAGTTGTAAAGGGTGATATCTTGTGAGTAGTGGGAAGAAAGAAACTACAAGAGAGGTATAGTGTAAAATATGGTAATGTTGTAATGATGATTCCAAGGTAATTTACTTATTCATTGATAAAATTGCTGCAAATCATAAGCCTTTGTTGTCATCAAAGACTTCAATTCCACCTACTTAATCATGAAGTGGGCTGAAACAAATGTTTAAACAACAAACAGTAAAAATTAGTAATTACTTTTACTCTCTCAAAAAAACCATCCTCAGTCTTTATATTAACAACAGCAATTCAGTATGCCCTAAAGAAAAAAAAAATAATGCTTCATTCTGTAACATCGTGTCTTGTTTCTGTTGCCTAATTTGTGCTTTTTTTCCCAATTTCCTTAATATTTTTCTCATATGCAGTACATACAACATTTTGCAAAAAGCATGCAATGCTAATTGTCGATTGGAATTTCAAACTTAGGAATGATATGCAGGTGGACAACAGTGTTAGCTTTTTTAAGCATAAAAGGCTTTATTTTTTTAAAAAGGTAGAATGTAATCAGCTCATTCCAGATTTATTGTCACGTGTGCACAGTACAATGAAATTCCTGTTTGCACATTCGGCCAACACAAACCACACCACCATCTTGCGATGGCCACCATAGATTATGTAAACTGTAACATTACACAATATGGTTGGTATTGATGTGCGAAACAGATGAGATTCCTTTTGCGTACGGCCTTGTGAAACTGATGCTAAATTTGTTTTGCATGTAATTTTACTATCACTCCTCCCAGAATTACGCCTCTTTGAATATGCAGATAAATATAAATAGCCCCTTATGTTTTGTGTTCTATGAAAAGACAATGGCAAAAGCATGGGGAAAAAGAAGAATTTCATTGAATACCAAGTAGAGGCAAGAAAAATCATACTATTTGTTGGTTTAAGCAGTGATATAAACAACAAAAGGAAGAAACTCGAAAGTTCAGAAAGTTGCACAGTGCCCGAAATAAATAAGAAGTGGTCAGATATCAAAATCGCAGAGAAACGGTGAGTCGTAGCCCACTGTCTGAGTGTCATATGGAAGCGTATTAGGGTTCAGAGAAAAGAAAAAAAACTGGGACACAGTGTGAAAAAAAGTTTGAAATTTCCTTAAATTCACTTTAATCACATACTTTATTTAGTCATTAAGTAGAACGTCATAAACTTCAGCTTAAAATCGTTTAATAGTTTCTCAAATCCCATCGTATCTAAAGTAGCATGTTAAATGCTTTGCATTCTATGTGTTCTTCTATGTACTCTTATGCGTGTGAATCACTACGTGCTTGGCAGGAACAGGGGCGTGAGCTCATTAGTACCACTGCAGGACTGATTCCTCACATATTTAATCATTAACCATGCACATTATTTAAATGAAGTTAAAAATTAATGTGTATAATGTAACATATATACTTTACTGCATTTCATCTTAAACATGAAATCAAGTTCTCCAAGAAGATAGCGCCTGGAAATCTAAATCGACTAAGAAGCCAGTCGTTACCATCTGTAAATATGTGCTTTCTTCTATTGAATTGAATTGAATTCTTTTATTGTTATTGCATGGTACAATGACATTCAATAAGCAAACTCTCCATAAAGTTATTTTCCAATAAAATGGTAAAATAACAACAATAATAACAACAACAACAATAGGATAAAAAACAGTGAAAAATATACAATATGAAAGCATAAGTGGCTCAGTTGTGCAATATTACAACTGTAATGCAAGTTAACAGTGAGGTAATTGTACTTATAAATACAAACAGTTCAACTGAGAGCACTTGATGGACTGATTGAGTACGTTTATAGCTCTTGGGATGAAACTGTTTCTGAACTGTGAGGTCCGTACAGGAAAGGCTCTAAAGTGTTTGCCAATGGGAGAAGTTCAAATAGACTGCACATGTCTGAGGCAGCATGTGCTAGAAGCTGTATCCCGATATTCCTCCCCTCTTTTGAAACAATCTGCCATAGAGCTTTCTGATCAGCTGCTGTACAGCTGTGATTCCACACTCAGATACACTGAGTTAAAAATACTCCGAGTGGTGCACTGATAGTAACAATGCTAAAGTGACTATGGTATTTGGAATAGTTTGGCCATTCAGTGCACCATTATATGGTTACAGGTTGATTGAACTAAAAAATGCCTTGAACTAAAAAATGATGTGCGGTTAATTTCAGGGATTTTGATAAAGCCACTTCAGGATTGTGAATCTAAAAAATAAAGGGAAACCACACAGGAACAGTAGCACTGCTTTGACGCTGGGTGCCGTCAGTTTGCAAAACCGAGCAGAGAACTTGCGTACACAAGGGATTGAGCTTTACGGCAAGTTTAGATTTTATACATCGCAATGTGAGCGTGGAAACTGGTGTACGCAACATTTTTGTGCGTATGCATATGCACCATTTATACATGAGGCCCCAGGAGATTTTACCCTGAGCAGCCAACCCAGAAACAAACATTTGCTCTCTAGGAAAGGGTGGCATTACTGGCTAAGGCCATTTGAACAGACCCCCTTCCAGATCGTGCAGCAGGTCGCCTGCTTCCTCTTAATCAGAGAATTACCTAAATATTTTGCCCAGCCGGTCTGGGGAGAATTTCTAAACATGGATGAGTTCATTGAGCTCATTGAGACATCTAGGACGGCCTCACAATCTGAGAGACCAGAACGGTCCACTAGCGGACACTATGGGGATTGCGTCCCACCAAATCTGCCCCTTTCTTACAAGCCAGAGCCTGTTCCGAAGTCCCCGGACCCGTGGGTGCGCAACCTGCTCGAGGAATAAGGAGGTGTGCAGATGGAGAGAGAAGAGAGGCTTATGTGCGCTCACAAACCCCTTGACGATATCACATATGGGAGTAGTAATTGTGAACGGATTTAAAATTGAAGCATTCTTTGATTCTGGCAGCAACTTGTCCATTGTTGATCGCCGATATGTACTACCGTGACAATGGCTAAAATTAAAGACCAGTATAACTTGTATACATGGAGGAATCTGTCATTATAAAACCGCCTTATGTTTCATCAGTCATGGAGGATTGCTTAAAAAATTCCCTGTAGCGGTCCTCACGAATCCACCTTTCTAGGTGATCCTAGGGCGGGACTGGTCTAATAATAAATGTGGTATAGTACTGACTACTCCCACTCCTAACCTAGGCCCAGTAATAGAAGGAAATGATCCTTCTCCAGGTGTTTTCACACCGTGTTCTCAGACGACAGAGAGAGATACGGAAGGCCACGAAACGTCATCTCCCAATGCCTCAACAAGCCAGCAGCTAACCCCACCCCTTGAGGTCAGACCGGATCCTCTCTCTGAAATACAGTTGCAATTTGAAGAAACTCCGGCTTCTTTCAAAATTCGCTTAAAATGCAGTCATGCTAGTCAATGGCTAACACACTCATCAGCCCATGCCACAGGGTCTTCACTTTGTGATTGAAAATGATCTGTTGTATTGGGTAGTGGAGCATGAGGGGGAGGTGTGAAAGTTGTTGTTAATCCCACGAACCTACCAACGGCAAGTCTGTGAGTTAACACACACCCACCTCATAGGAGGCTATTTGGGCGCCAAGAAAACGTTAGAGCGTATCAAGCTCCGATTTTATTGGCCGGGGATTAATGAGGAGGTTCGCCATTTTTGTATCTCGTGTCTCGTGTTCAGAGTGTCAATTACGGCAAATTCGTCCCTTGATCGATGTCCCCTTTTGAAAGGATTGGGGTCGAAATTGTAGGATCCCTAGAGCCCTCTGCCTGAGGACACAAGATATATTAGTTCTCATGGATTATGCTACCTGATATCCAGAGGCTGTTCCTTTATGCTCAGCTACCTCCAAGGCTATTGCACAAAAACTTGTAGGGGTCTTTGCACGACGTGGCATCCCTTATGAAGTCCTTACGGATGAAGGGACGCCTTTTACCTCGGAAATGTTCAGGGAAACGGCCAAGTTACTTAAAATAAAGCACTTAAAGACGGCGGTGTATCACTCTCAAGCCAACGGTCTAGTCGAGAGGTTTAATCAGAATCTCAAACAGATGCTTCGCAAGGTGGTCAGCGAGGATGGGAGGAACTGGGATCAGCTCCTCCCCCTCGTGCTCTTTGCCTATCAGGAAGTCCCACAAGCCTCTACGGAGTTACCGCCTTTTGAATTATTATATGGATGACAACCCTGGGGAATTATGGATATTTTGAAAGAAGGATGGGAAGGAGAGGCTCCTCCCTCTAAAAATAAATTAAAGTACATCGTGCAATTACGCGATCAATTGTGAAAAATTTTACCTATATTAAAAACTCACATGGAGGAGGCGCAAGCAGCACAGGCCCGCTAATATGACCACGATACGACTCTCCAAAAATTCCACCCAGGGGATTGTGTCATGGTTTTAGTTCCTACTTCCCATTCTAAACTGCTAGCCAATTGGCAAGGCCCTTACAAGGTTAAGGAGAGGAAAGGGCTCATTGATTACCTGGTGAAACAACCTATTCATCGGCTGTGCAAGCGGGTTTATCATGTAAACTTGTTGAAGCCATGGAAGGAAAGGGATCCTAATCCCTCCTCTGCTCAGCCCCGCTCATTATTTACTTTGAAAAATATCCTTAACTTCGGCACTGAAATGAATTCTAAACAGAGACAGGAGGTCAAAGCAGCTATCCTGTCTGTCCCAGAGGTTGTAAGCGAAAAGAATGGGTGGACCTCTCTGACTGCACACGACATAGTGACGGAGCCCGGAATTATTGTTCGAGAGCACCCTTATCGGGTTCCTGAGTTAAAGAAAGCAGAAGTGGAGCTTGAAATCAAGCGCATGCTGGAAGTAAGAGTGATAGAGGAAAGCTTTAGTCCCTGGTCCAGTCTGATCGTCTTGGTTAGTAAGCCTGATGGGAGTTGGAGGTTTTTCAGTGACTTCCATTGGCTTAATCAAGTCTCCCAATTTGATGCTTATCCAATGCCTCGAGTGGACAACCTCCTTGAGAGGCTGGGGCAGGCAAATTTTTTGACCACACTTGACATGATGAAGGGGTACTGGCAGGTTCCTTTAATGGATTCCACTAAGGTCAAGACCACGTTTAGCACCCCTAGCGGATGCTGGCAGTATCGTATCCTTCCATTTGGGTTACATGTGACTTTCCAGTATATGGTGGATAAAGTGCTCTGCCCCCATAATGTGTATAGTGCTGCCTATTTAGATGATATAGTCATTTATTCCAGCACATGGAAGGAACACGTACAGCAGGTCAGAGCGGATTTGCAGATGCTGGGAGAAGCCGGGCTTCGAATCAATCTAAAAAAATATTTTTTGGGTTGAAAGAAGCTAAATATTTAGGCTACCTGGTGGGTCAGGGTACCGTGAAGCCACAGTGTTCAAAGGTTGATGCCATATTGAAGTGGCCTCGGATTAGCTGGGTATTACCGGCGGTTTCTAGCTAGGTTTTCAGAGAGAGCGGTGCCCTTGACTGATTTAACAAAGAAGAGGGCTCCTAATAATGTGGGATGAACTGATAAGACAGACGCTGCATTTTGTGACTTAAAGCAGGCCCTTACGTCAGCACCAGTATTGAAAACGCCTAACGCCTTGTCACACACGTGAGATTGGGAGACATCTGAAAGGCCTTAAGAATAGTACTATCATGCCAGACCAGGGGGTGGTGGGCTGCACTAACTCTCTTTTTCAATCTTCTGCAGACCATCCATGAGATATCTCACTAGGTCCCGGCCCCAGTGATGTCGTCACTTCTGAGCCTAGCGCCATAGACAATATCACTTCCGGGACAAAAGACATCACTTCCGGTTCCAGTCCCAATAACGTCACATCTGGTCCCGATCTTTAAAGCCACTATCTGTTCCTGTTATTTTCATTTCTGTTGTGGACTCAAACCTGTGATCACCTCAATCAATTTAAAACCCATTTGCAGCCAAGCACAATATACAGGTGGCTTCCCCAAACCTTTTTATGTCTATGGTCTGCTTTTGTGACACCCTGGCTAGTAGAAACACCATACAAATGGTTGTGCCCATGGAAGATGACTGCTGAAAATGGTGCAGAAAAATGGTAACACAGTTAAAATAATAAAAAAATAAAAACAGAAAATAAACAAGTTCAGAAATTCCAAAGATGGAACAAACCAGAACAGACAATGTCAAAAGACATGTCGTTAGCATCAGTGCACTTGGAAATCTTCCTTTATTAGCTACAACCAAACTGACTCATCAGCACATTTCTTGAACAAATTGCATATGGGCTTATGTATTTTTTGTGGGAAGATAATAATAATATAATAATAGCACATTTTATTTATATAGCGCCTTTCCCATGCTCAAGGCACTTCACAGAATTTAAGAAAGAACGGCAGGGTATACAATATATAACATTGTAAAAACCAGATAAATAAATGAAGAAGATTAAGACAGTAAATTCAGAGAAAAAGCCTAACAGACAACATAATTGATGGTCTCGCACACACACATACAGGTTACATGAGCATCTTGACAGAGATAAACTGAGAGAAGGGTAATAAAGTCAGGTAGACCTAAAAGCCTTCCTGAAAAGATGAGTTTTGAGTTGTTTTTTAAAAGAATTCATGGAGTCAGCTGACCTGATTAATTTTGGTAGGTCATTCCAGAGTCTGGGCGCTATACAGCTGAAGGCCCTGCTGTCACCCATGGAGTGTAGATTAGTGTGGGGCACAACAAGATTGCCAGAATCAGAGGACCTTAGTGGGTGGACAGGCACATAGTGATGGAGAAGGTCACTGATTTAGTTTGGCGCAATGTTGTTTAACCCTTTGCAGTCGTATTTAATTTTCAACGTCACGCTACATTAGTCGTAATTAATTATTGAAAAAACGCCAATAATTACAGCAGTTATTTTTTTCAAGCACGTAGGAATAACACAGGCCACTTTTCTCGACCAGGCGACTGTGCAAATCGGTCAGAAACTTGCAGGGCCACCAGCGGTGGCCTGACGACCTATAGCGCACTTTTTACTAAGGCCAGTTTTCTGGCCTAACGACCGCAAAGGGTTAAGGCTTTGTAGGTTATTAATACAATTTTATATTCAATTCTGTAAGATACAGGGAGCCAGTGAAGGCGGAGCAGGATGGGTGTGATGTGCTCGCTGCTGCTGGTCCGTGTAAGGACTCTTGCAGCCGAGTTTTGAATAAGCTGGAGCTGTGATATAAGATTAGAAGGGGCACCTGCCAGTAGGAAATTACAATAATCGATGTGGCATGTGATAAAAGCAGGGACAAGTTTCTCAGTATTAGAAAAGGAGAGGAAGGAGCGAACACGGGATATGTTACAGAGGTGAAAGTAAGAACGTTTCTTAATGTGATTTATGTGGGAGGAATTAAACATGATACCAATATTCTTTACAGTAGACGCAGGTCTGATGAGATTACCGCCAAGATGGACTGGGAAGGAGCTCATTTTATGAAGTTGCACTTTAGTCTCAGTTTGCAGGAGTTCAGTTTTGTTGCAGTTTAATTTTAAAGAGTTCTGCTCCATCCAGGTATTAATTTCACTGAGGCAGGTTGTGAGCTGAGAAAGCTCAGATGAAGTTCTATTTTTAACATTGAAATAGAGTTGAGTATCGTCTGCATTAAAATGATAACCCAGTCCAAAGCTACGAATAATATGGCCAAGGGGAAGCATATAAATACAGAAGAGCAGAGGGCCGAGGACAGAGCCCCGAGGAACTCCTTGTGTGACTGGCGCTGAGCTGGATCTGCTGTTGCCAAGACTAACAAACTCTTGTCTATCAGTCAGATAGGACTTGGACCACTGGAGGGTAGTGCCAGAGATACCCAGCATGTTCTCCATTCTGGACAGTAGAATGTCATGGTTGACGTGAGTGTCAAATGCTGCACTGAGGTGTAATAGAATTAATATGCTGGTTTGTCCAGAGTCTGCTGTCATAAGCAAATCATTGGTTACCCGTAGCAGAGCAGTTTCACAGCTGTGCTGCACCCTGAAACCAGACTGAAAGGGTTCCATCAGATTATTAGAAGTTAAGTAATTGGAGAGCTGGGAGGCTACAACACGCTCAAGAACTTTTGACAGAAAAGGTAAGTGGGAAATAAGCTGAAAATTGTTAAGATTGTCAGCATCAAGACCAGACTTTTTTAACACTGGGGTTACAGAAGCAATTTTAAAAGTGAGTGGCACAGAGCCAGTGTCAAGGGATGAGTTTATTATTGTTGTAACAGTCGGGATTATGGCATGAAAGCAGGATTTAAGTAGTGTGCTGGGGATGGGGTCCAGTACAGAAGTAGTTGGCCTCATCTTACAAAGCAGGTTATTAACAAACGCAGATGTGACTGGTGAGAACTTAGAGAAAGAGCTGGATGGAGTAGGAGAACAGGGAAAGATATAAACAGATGATGTATTTATGTTAGTTGAATTATTTAGATCTTAAATTTTGTTATGGAAAAAGTGGAGGAATTTCTCACAGACTTCAGTAGAAGAGGTAATTATGCCAGATGCGGGTTCGAGTAGTTTATTAACTACAGAAAACAAAACCTTTGGGTTATCGTGGCCACTTTCTATTATTCTGCCATAATGGGTGTTCTTGGCAGCAGTTCTAAAAGATAAATTATGTGTTTTCTGTTTTATACAACCTGGTATCTATCCATGGTATGTTGTGTCAAAAAAGATACTGATCTGATTTATAATTATTTAAAGATAATATATACCATGACAAAAAATAAGAAGACTGCACTTCAATGAACCTGCCAGGGTTAAGCTACACCACTAGGTGACTTTTCCCCAACTCAGGTAGGGGAAAGTTCCTTAATAGCACTCAGTTTAAATCGCTCCTCATATTTAAGGCTGCCATATTTATTCAGACTGAATATATTATACATGATTTAGAGGGCTTTTATGTAATTTGCAAGTGACTTCTGCTCACCTTTAACATTGACACATCAACTGCCAGAAGATGACTGTCTTTACTGTCAGCATTGGACACTTATTTGCTTTTTGCTATGTTTTCTAGGGTTTTATGAATCTCCCAGCTGTACCTTGGGGGATTACATACCTCTGCTTTTGGATTCTACTCCTCAAAATCAGGAAAGAAAAACTGCATTTGTTGGTAGTCAATTTGAGTTCAGCATCACTGCACGTGCATCACTGGCAAAGTAAGTTCTAAGTTTTTCTGAATGATTTTACATTTTCAAAAATTCTGTCATGAATGACTAGTTGTAAAGAATCTTTCACTATTTCATATCTCATTTTATTAAGTGCTTAGATTAATATAACATTTTAATATTTCTGAGTTCATTAGAAGACAGTACAGTGCATAGAGTTACATCCTGATAGTCCTGGGATCAAATCTCCACTCAGACCAAGTCTGATTTCTCTATGTTTGTGTTGGGTTCCTGCAGGTCCCAGATACCAGCTGATTATGTTCTATAAAATTAATCTTGCATATAAACGAGTGTAGGTGCGCATGTGGCTGACTTTTGATGTCTTGTCCAGAGATGACTTTTGGCATTCTGCCTGACTTTCTCAGGATAGGCGCCAGTTATTAACATCTTGAGATGTATGAAGGACTTTCCTTTCTTTCCTTGTGAGGATTTCCTGTTTTACTGCAGTTGTGTAATGGGAGGAATGGGGGAAGTAAAGGGGCTGATTGAAGCCTTCCGTCATTGCTTGTAGCACCAAGCTTTCTGCCTTTCTGCCATCTTGTGAATTCCCAATGGTTCTTGTTTAGTAGTTATTGATAACATCTTATTCAATGCTGAGGACCTCTCTTTTCCCATTGTTGCATTTGATTTTGCCTAATGTCAAAGGCACCTGCAAGGGGGGGGGGGGGGGGGTCCTGAAAAAATAATGCCCCCCTTGTGACCCCTATTAACCATACAATTATTTTTCTTCTGATATTAAGCTTTATATGGGACTATAAATGCTACATGTGGACTTCTTTACGGGTGTAAAGTTAGTTTTCCTTCATTCCATTTTTAGTTTTAGTAGACGAGTTCCACAAACGCTGGACACTTGTGGTGGTTCAGTTTTTATACGTGTATTTATGTTCTGCTCTTTTCTGTATTTCTTTTGCACATCTGTCTTCCTCTCTGGTAAATTTTTGTTCCTTGTAAGGTCATTAGAAAGTAAGTTATGTAGGTTTGTTGTGCCATTGAAGCTCCTCTTCTCTCCATTTGTATCAGGGAGACAAGTAAACTTTTTGATCTGTGACTGTAATATAATATCATGGCCAACTTTTTTTAATACAGTGTATAGCCTTGTGACAGACTGGGTGAGCTCCACACTCCCTTATCACTTCTTGGAGCCTCTTCAACCCATAACTATAAATAGACTTGTACTGAGATGAGCCAGGCAAATGAGGACACACACATTCAGCAAGTGGTGGGTGCAAAAATGTGCATAAAATAAAATAATGCGCAATAAACATGTGGAGGTTAAAAGGCCAAATGAAAATATCCATATAAATGAGGTTAAAAATCACAAGCAGTAAGCAGTTCTGTAAAAACTCACAAGCCATGGTTCATTCTTTTTAAAATCCATCCTCACTGCTGCTCACCCATCAGGATCTACTCAGTTCCCAGGGACACCTGTCAACAAGCACAGGCATCCTTCATGGGCCTACACCCTAGCCACCTCATTCAGCCACCACTGGGTTGGTTAAAAGCTCCACTGTCATCTCTCCTAAACACCTCCATGCTTCCATAGGTATGTCATCTGGACAGTGACGTGGAAAAAACATTCCTCTGTATTCAAAGAAGGCAGTTGTGACCCAGATGAGTGTGCAGAACTTTTCTTTATTTGCAGATCATGCATAAATGCCTCAGTCCATGGAGTGATCTATTAATTAAGCAATTCATTCTGTTTTATACTTTTGTAGCACCATTACCTCATCTAATAAATCACATCATCTGACTCTTAATATGTAGAATTCTATCATCTTAACCAATCAACTACAGCCAGCAGTAACTTCATATATACAGTATGTCAATTCTTCCATTATTCTAAGCATCGCTTCGTTTAAAGGGGTGTCCTACAGGTTTTCCCATTGATCTTATCACTGTTTCTTAATAGGGGTGTTTGGGCTTTCTCACTAGTTTGTCCTCGCTTTTTATGGGGGTGTTTATTAATCATCTACTTTATTTTAACCTTAGTAATTACATTGGTAGCTCCTCTAATGTGCCTAAAGTTAAAATTATATTAGTTAATCCTTCAGTTACATTCAAGTCTCATCCTTATGTTTGCTAATTCATTGTCATAATTTCATATAAGTTTATACTTGTATTAAACTGTAAAAATGATCATGTATTGATTAAAATATTGACTAAAATTCTTTTTGATTAACCTCCTTAGCAATAGACTCGAGCATCACTTGGGCAACCGTATAGACGTGTCTACAACAACAACAATATTTATTTATATAGCACATTTTCATACAAAAAAGTAGCTCAAAGTGCTTTACATAATGAAGAAAAGAAAAATAAAAGACAAAGTAAGAAATTAAAAGAAGACATTAGTTAGCATAGAATAAGAATAGGGTCCGATGGCCAGGGAGGACTGAAAAAACAAAAAAAAAAAGCTCCAGACGGCTGGAAAAAAAAAAAAAAAATCTGCAGGGGTTCCAGGCCACGAGACCGCCCAGTCTCCTCTGGGCATTCTACCTAACATAAATGAAATAGTCCTCTTTGTATTTAAGGTTCTCACGGAAGGACTTGATGATGATGGTCAAACAGACTTCTGGCTTTTAATCCATCAATGTTGGAACATCATGGTGCTTTGAGTAGATGCGCCACCACCAAAAGGAAACTGGAAAAAGAAACAGAAGAGAGAGTAGGGGTTAGTACGGATTTTAGAGCCACCATGAATAGTTATTATAATGAATTGGATATACAGAGTATCAGGATTAAATTAAAGTGAAGTTATGAGAAAGCCATGTTAAAGTAATGAGTTTTTAGCAGTTTTTTAAAGTGCTTCACTGTATTAGTCTGGCGAATTCCTTTTGGCAGGCTATTCCAGATTTTAGGTGCATAACAGCAGAAGGCCGCCTCACCACTATGCTGCTACCTCCAAGGTGTGAATGAGGCAACTGACTGATCTGCTCACACTTGCACGTGTATGTATGATCAGCCAAGCAACTCAATCAACCTTGGAGCGAAATGCGCTCACACACATGCGCTCCCGATTGGAGCCTGCAATTACGGGGAAACGATTATTTATTTAAAAATTTCACGGCGCTACAGACCTATTATCACAATCCTGCAAATGTTAAACATAATTGATATTTAGCTTGATGCCAACAAATTAGTCTGGTCTAAAGCTAATAAATAATTACTTTTCGTTCACAAGATTAAAAAGACAATAAATGATAATGAAGTTAAAAATGTACATATTCGAAGTGAATCATGGGGTGCGTTTAACAGGTTTAACACTATAACTTAATTTAAGTGAATGCATGTTTAAACAAATGGGAAAATTAAATGAAGTTTGATTTATACCCTGATATTTTTTTTCTAAGAATACTGCAGAAGCAGGTGGAGAGAGGAAGGATGAGGAGACCGAGGCAGAGGAAAAAATCAAAAGACAGAGCAGAGCAGAGAATACTTGAGAGGAAATAGAAAAGTTGTCTAAACACCTGAGTTGACAGTGTTTCTCGAGCCTTATAAGAAAGTGTTTCATTATTTATTTAAAGTTTATAAGATAGCACTGTCTTTATCTGTTAACACTGCTGCTCAAGGAGAGCAAGCAGAATTAATTTTGGGGATTTGTGGACATATTTGACAAAAAGCAGAGTAACAGTAAAATAAAATTATGAAGAACTGCATGTTGTTTATGATAAATATTCCTAAATGGACAAGGCAGGAGCAACCCTTGGACAGGGTGCCAGTCCATCGCAACGTGAACACATACATACACACACACCGGTGACAATTTAGCATTACTAATCCACCTGACCTAAATAGCTTAGGACTGTGGGAGGAAACAGGAGCACTCGGTGCAAACTGTGGACGTTGAAAGTTGGGAACGACAAGGAAACGGACATCAATATAAAATAAAAATCAATTTTGTCTTTATTCTTGGTGAGAGGAGGCTACAGACCCTGTCTGCATAATGATCATCACACATAATTCGTTATACAATATCGAAAGCTACCTTAAAAGTTAGGTTAGTACATTTGTCTTACAGGAATAGACTCTTACAACTTAGTGTCTGTATTAGATTACATTTGTTCAGTTAGCTTAATACCTCCTTATTTATTAATACATAAGTGACATGTTTCTTATAGTTCTATTAGCACCATACTTTATTATTTGGAAAGACTAAAGCACCTTAATTCTAAATATTTCTTTCTCAATTCCCCCCTTTGCACATTAAATGTGCACTTTATCAGTTAGACTAGTGCATCATCACAGTCTGGAAAGGGTTCGGGAAAGGGGTCGGGGATGAGAGAAAAGGTATGTACTGGGAGTCAGGGTCAGCACTGAGGAAATAAACTCTAGTAATGGAGGTGTTGATAAGCCTTTGTAAGAGGGCTCAGATGCATGGGATAAGACAGCAACCAAAAAGCATGAAAACTGCCAGACAATAAGGACAGTTATGAGAATAGTTTTAATCCAACCGGCCCAAGACCCGAACCATTTTTGAAAGAGTTCATCAAGAGGGTTAGCTATTCCTGAGTTTTCTGCTAATACGATAGATAGGGAGGTGAGGCCAGCTAAAGCACGGGTAAAGGAACCGTCAGGGGCAGTGTTGATAGGAATAGAGGTACAGCAACTGTTACTGAACACAACACACACAATCCTCAAATTTTCAGTTGCATTTCTAGCGTGTACTTCCTGAACATAAGATACACTTGAAAAGGTAACAAGGAAAGATATGTGTATCCTTAAAAATATCACAGTTAAAAAAAATTATTGGGAAGGAATACATCTAGGAGATAGGGTTTAGCAGTGGCACATGCATAAGAAGAATGTGTTCTTAATTGTGTAATAGTAACCTTCAAACACTTACATCGTAGATTATCCTCTAAGAAAAAGGGAATAATCCCTTGACAGAGTACCAACACAGAAAGTCCAAAAAATAAAAAAATAGCAACAACCTAATGATTCAGTCCACTTTTTAAAGTGAGCGACGTGCATTCAAGAAAGGAGTAAACCTGATTTAATTATAGATAACCTTGTTCTTAAATCATGCTCCTGGACTTCCCACGGATTTTACCCCAGTCCTAAGTTCCAGTGTTTGCAAACACATCACTCCAGCTTGAACATTCAGACAGGCTGGAGGAGGAGCTTGAATCAGATTTATACCCGGGTTGAGTCACACAGACGTATTTTTCAGACCATCTCCATTTGTCTTGTCTGTCCAGGGAACAACAGACCAAAAGTCAACCTGTACTGAGGATGTTTTCCCTACTTCATAATTCAGAATGGGAATTTGATGTCCATCAATCAGGATTACAGAGTGAAACAACACCCAGATTGCAAAAATTATGGGTGCCACCTTTTGCAGTGTAAGACGTGGATCCAGGCAGGAAGTCTTTCGACTTTAACGGCGTGAGGTGTAGATAGCAGCACCTGGAATGTTCCCCTCCAGCGAGGTTGATGCCAATGTTTCCTTCGAGTGTTTCTGACCAGTATCCTGGTTCCAAGGGGGATCTGGAACTCCATCGGTGGGGGACCAGTTCGCCAAGCCTGGTTAACCTGTTCATGGACTTCCTTCAGGGAGGCTCGGAGACCTATAAGACTGGAGAGAAGATCATTGTCCACAGTATGCAGAGTGACATTTCCGATAACCATGCCAACGGGCATGGGGCGTCCAGTTAAAATTTCAAATGGCGACAGTTCCAACTGCCGATGTGTCCTTCCTCTCAACCCCATCAAGGCCAGGGATAGAGCATCTGGCCAGGTTAAGTTTGTCTGCTCACAGATTTTTGCCAGTTTTGATTTTAGGGTGCCATTACACCTTTCTACAATACCTCCACTTTGGGGATGGTATTTGCAGTAATGATGAACATCTATCTGGAGTCAAATAGTCAGCTCATTTATTACAGAATTCACAAAATGGGTACCGCTATCGGTCTGCAGTTTCTGTGGTATTCCCCATCTTGGAATAATTTCTTTTATCAGAGCTTTGGCCACAGTTTTTGCATCTGCATATTTAGAGGGGAAAAGCTTCCACCCATCGGGAGAACACTTCAGCAATTACCAAGCAAAAACGGTAACCTTTCGACGGTGTTAACTCAATGAAGTCCATTTGGAGGTGTTCGAATGGACCCATTGGGTTAGGAGTGACGGTGGGGCTTACCTGAGTACCTTTACCTACGTTAAACCTTTGGCATAGTGTGCTTTGTCGGAAGAATTGTTCAGCATATGTAGAGAACCATGTGGTTTTCCAATGTCGCCCGACATCCTGAGTCATAGCAACTTTTCCTGCATGATCCAAGCCATGTGCGATTTTTTCCATTCCTGGAAAAGAAGCCTTTGGGAGGAAAGGTTTGTTAGTTTGTTTATGGGTCCAGACCCCATCAGAGAGGGATCCTTCTTGGGACTACTTTATCCTTTCTCGGTCAGTAGCAGCACTATGTAAAGAAATAATTTGATTATCAGGGTCTTTGTCATCCTTCTGTTGGAATAAAGAGACTGGTGTGTTATTATAGGCGGCCTATTTAGCAAAGTGGTCAGCCAGTTTGTTTCCTTGGCTGACTGGGTCTTGTTTTCCAGTATGGGCTTACCAGTACTGGTTTTGAATCCCCTTATTTTCCATAATGCCCCATGATCATGGCAGACTCCAAAAGCATACCTGGAATCGTTGTAAATAGTGACTTTTTTTTTAAGCCTGCTGACAGGCACGGGTGAGCGCTATAATTTCTGCTGCCTGCGCGCTTAGTACAGATGAAATGCAGTTTGCTTCAAGCAGGCAGTTTTCTTTGACTATAGCGTAGTTGGCAGACAACGTCCTGTCTTCTAAGCGCAATGAACAACCATCTACAAATAATATATTCCCTTTTTTCCAGAGGTACCTCCTGTAAGTTTCAAGATTTTTGTGATTTTCGTCATGACATTTGTGTGGTTCTCCTTCTTATTCCAGTGGCAGGGTTTAACATAGAACATCTTTCAATTGTGACAATCGAGAGAGTGCACAGTACATTTTGATAATGTATTGCTTGCGCAGTAGTAAGATGTGATATTTTCATTTGCATTAAGATAGAATGAACTGCATGCGGCACTTTTACCGTTAAGGGGCTCATGAGCACAATGTTTGAGCATGCTAATACGGCCTCTGTTGTTGCAGCAGCTGCTTTCAAACAGGCCAGGATTGTAGCGGCCACTGGATCCAGTTTTTTAAAATAGTATGCGACCGGTCTTTGTCTATCTCCTTGTTGTTTGAGTTAGTACTGCAGTCATATACCCCCCTTTCTCGTCCACGAACAGAGTGAAAGGACGAGACTAGTCCGGAAGTTCTAACACAGGCGCGGACATTAAAATTTATTTAAATATCAGTTAAAGCCTTCTCAGCCTGCTCCATTCATGAAATTTTGGAAGGATAACCACCTGCCTTGTAATAGGATGAGGTAAAATTTGAATAGCCTTGATCCTATCTTTAGATAGTGCACTTTTTAAATCACATAGAGCCTGCTTATTCTACTGTATGCGGCTAGAAAGAGGAAGGTCGACAGTGTTAGCTAGATTTTGTAAGGGCTGTGCTCTTTCAGAAAAATTTAGGATCCATTGTCGACAATAACCAAGAATGCCTAGTATAAACATAACCTGTTTTGTGACCAGTCTTGGAAGATTTTGGATAGTGGTTATGCGGCCTTTTGACAGAGCTCTGGTACCACAAGTGATGTCATGCCCTAAGTACTTGACAGTGGCTTGAATCAGCTGCAGCTTTGTTTTAGAAACTTTATGGCCATTTTCTGCAAGGTATCTTAATAATGACTCCGTATCTTGCGGGCATGCTTCCTCTGTATCGCTACAGAGCAATAAATCGTCAACATACTGTATTAATGCACTTCCCCTGCAGTCAAATCATGACCCAGGTATTTCACTTTTCTTTAATTAGTTGCAACTTTTTCCGGAACACTTTGTGCCCGACTTCTGCTAGGAAAACCAACAAAGCCTTTGTGTCTTCATTTCATTATTCCTGAGCCTCAGAGCATAAAAGCAACTCAGCTATATATTGCACCAGGACACTACCTCCCTCATTGGCCAATAAACCTTTCAATTTTTATCTTTTCTAGTTCTTGTCCACACACACACGTGCGCACACAGAGCCTCTGTATATCCCAGCGGCATCACAGTTCAAGTCCAACGCTTCCCATTAAAGTGAATGCGAACCAGAACTGGGAGTTAGGGTGAACAGGAATTGAAAAGAAAGCATTCGCGAGATCAGTAACAGAAAACCACATAGCAGTGGACGGGACTGTAGAGAGAATAGTGGAAGGATTAGGGACTATAGGAGTCCTAGTGTGTATAGCAGCATTGACTCCGCGGAGGTCCTGAATGAACCGTCATGAGTCATCTGCTTTCTAACTGGAAGAATAGGAGAGTATTGGATCAGAATAATAGCACCCTACTTAACTAAGTCAGTATGAACAATGGTAATATCGGCCTCAGCTTCAAGCGAAAAAGATATTGTGCACAATGTAAACAAAAAGATGACTTTGGGAAAATGACCAAGGGCTCAGCATGAGCTATTCAGAAAAAATATTATTTCCCTTGTACCCAGAGAGATGAGTGGAGCAAATCTAACTTAAAGATCTGAAGGGTAAACAGCATGGGTGTAGGTGGAGAGGTGGAAGATGAAAGAGAGATACTGCTCCAGCCAATTCTGCTGAGATGTAACAGTTCGTTATGCAAATAGTTTCTTTTTCTGACAGCAGCAGCTAAAAAGTCCAAGAGCCAGACTTCACCATAATGCAGTCCACAATCATGCAATACAGTAAAAAGATTTGGAATACTGTAATCCAAGAGGAACCCAGGACAGCAGAGATTTTTGCTGTTTTGAGAAAAACATGAACAATCAAGGCAGCATAGATGCGTGTAATGGTGGTGGTCAGTGCAAGGGCGGTGTGTTGTTCTAATGTGACCTTCACTCCCTTTTTTCGTAACTGAGATGTAAAGGCACAGGAGGGCCATCAAGTCTTGTCCAAACAAGTTCACTGGGCATTAGCGGGCTGATATATTTTACATTTATTTGTGCTTGTAACTGTCCACTGAACACTGAACTGGCCACTATAAACCCCCTATCGTCCCAGAGTCTCAGTCCATTGCCCTCTCACATCATTCCAGCTTGGAATTAGCTTCCTTCTAAGGACCTAAATCCATTCTGCAGCATTTGGATTATACATGTCATCTAACTGTTTCTCCGCCTCCACGAACTGGTTCAGCAGTTCCTGAATCACCTCTTTTAATTCTTGCAGGTCCGAGTTTCTTTGCACTATCAAGGTGGGACGGTTTTAATCAGAGTCTGGCTGTTGTACATTATATTGCGGAATTGGCACTTGTATTAATGGTGCTTGAAATTACATTCTTTCATATTCATGTTTGACCCTGAGGGGTCAGAATTGGGGCTTATGAGGCATCCCTTTCCCCCGAACCATGTCTTTGTGCCACAGTACTTGCTTGCACCGATCGTAACTGAGGTTGGTGGTGATCTCTGCCCTCTCCCTCTTCTTCATCCCTCTCTGGCTGAAACTGTTCATTTTAGAAATCATCAGGACCATCTTCTTCCTCTCCCTCATTAATTCCTCCAGCTGCCCCAAGGGGTGGTGATGGACTATTGTCCTCAAAGGGAGGGGAAATGCATGCTGTCGCTAAATCCAGGTATAATCTGTTCTTCTTCTTATTTATATTATTTTTATTTACTTATTCTTCCTTCCTTTGTCCAGACTTTTGGGACGGTTCTTGCATTATCAAGAACAACTTTTCTTTTTCTGCTATAAGTTTCATTTGGCTTTGCAGTCCCTCATTGCACTTCTGCATCGCTTTCAGGGCTCTATCTTTAATTATTAATTCCTATCTATCAAACATTTCCATTTTATATGGCCCTCGACTACAGCACCCTCGTGCATTTCTATATACAATCTTCCTAACGTCCTGCATTTCACTCATATCACCAGAGCTTCTACTGGCCACCTGCCCCCGCTCTGTTTATTCCACCGTTTACATTATTTTTTAAATCTGCTTTCTGTACTATGTAGCGCCTTGGAGAGTCGCCTTTTTTTTTTTCCTTTTTCCCTTGGTACGTTTTCCGAAAAAAATCCTCTGAACAGAGGCTCCTCATTCACACCCTGTTTTTTCAATTTCTTTCTTTAGTGAATCCCTGACCGGGGGGTACTTTCCCTTTTTACTAAACTTCCACCTCTCCCTTCTAATTACGAGACTACTTAAGACCCCGTCTCATTCCAAGAGGCGCTCTTATCATTACCTCCCTAGTACCTCTCCCGGACGGTAAAGCAGTTGTGCTCACCGGTCACCGATCTTATTCCTGTCTACAATTTGCACCTTCACTCAGGTTCTCCGACAGGAGGGGAAATGTTTGGGTGAAAATAAACTGTAGAAGTAACACCCGAGGAAGACAGGAATAGTTCAATCAATTTAGTCTTTATTCAGTCACAGATGAGTATGTTGATTCATGCTTTGCAAAGCAGAAGAGCCAAGTTTTCCGGTTTCAGTCGGCTTTAGTATTCAGTTTCTTCCCTCTGAAAACAATCCTTCCAACAGGGGCTTTTGGTTACCCAAAGGAGTTGTAACCGGTTTACTATTAGTTTTCCCCATGGTCGGTGAGTTTTCCACACTCTTTTTGCTAAATCAGCCTCAATTGTCGCTTCACTCCCGGTCCCTCCTGTCCCCTAGTCCACCGGGACGATCAACCTGATTAGCGGGCTGACAGTCTCATTCAAAGGCCGTTGGTCTCACCCGAAGGCCGCTGGTTACTGCTGTTTAGGTGATCGATTCCCCGAGTGACCCATTGGGTTCAGAATATAATCAGACCGTTAGAACAAAGAGTCTCGCCCTCCCACAACAGTGCTTTTTCCCGATCAAGAAATAGATAGATAGATAGATAGATAGATAGATAGATAGATAGATAGATAGATAGATAGATAGATAGATAGATAGATAGATAGATAGATAGATAGATAGATAGATAGATACTTTATTAATCCCAATGGGAAATTCACATTCTTCAGCAGCAGCATACTGATACAATAAATAATATTAAATTAAAGAATGATAATAATACAGGTGAAAAAAAAAAAAAAAAAAAAAAAAAAAAAAAAAAAAAAAAAAAACACAAAAAAAAAAACAAAAAAAAAAAAAAAC
Source organism: Erpetoichthys calabaricus (assembly GCF_900747795.2). Lineage (NCBI taxonomy): Eukaryota > Metazoa > Chordata > Cladistia > Polypteriformes > Polypteridae > Erpetoichthys > Erpetoichthys calabaricus. The sequence continues at coordinate 338,561,276 of NC_041395.2, read as the reverse complement.
CCAGTTATTTATCTATTCTTCCCACTCCCTTCCGTTATTTTACTTTTAAGCCTCAAAGAGACTTCTTCTCCGTTTCCTAGGGAGTGTACTTAACTCACGTCCTTAACATTCATAATTTTTACACTGTTTTATTTTCGAGAGCTTATCTATACATTCCAGTCCACTCACTGCCTGTTTTTTTTTTATCAGACTCCCTCGATCGACTCACCAAAAATTTTTTCTCCCCGTCTGGAAGTTCCCAGTTCACTTGACTTTCAGGAAAAAATCAGTGGAGGACAAGGGCTCCTCATGTGGGACACGGCAGAAGCAGGCCAGTCCTAACTTTTTCTGGAGCTGGTCCTGCCGATCCGGCCGGAATTGGTCCTTTTGCTGGTCCTCTGGACGATCCCACTCAAGGAGTCACTTGGCCATCTCTGATCCGGGTCATGGCACCAAAAAACTGTGGACGCTGCAAATTGGGAACAACAAGGAAACGAACACCAATATAAAGTAAAAATCTATTTAGTCTTTATTCTTGGTGAGAGGAGGCTGCTGACCCTGTCTGCCAGCAGCCTGCCTGTAGCCTCCAGACCCTGTCACATTCCAGTGTGCCACAAACCATCCGCCCCCTAGTAGGAAGCTGAGACTTCCTTTAATACTCAAGAAGAAAAAAGAAAAAAACGCAGCAGTTCATTTTGAGGTCATACATAGATCGTTATAGCTTGCGGTCACACCCTGGATTGGAACATACAGGAGCACACAGAGTGTTTCTAACAGTTAAAAGAGTTATTAGCACATTCACAGTCTTAAGCAATAGCCCTTGTGAGCATCAATACACACAAGAGCAACTGCAGCGATCTCCCAACTAACTGTCACAGTACTAAAGTTAGTTTAGTACATTTGTCTTACAGGAATACACTCTAACAGCTTAGTGTCTGTATTAGATTACATTTGTTCATTTGTTAGCTTAATACCTCCTTATTTATTAATACATAAGTGACATGTTTCTTATAGTTCTATTAGCACCATACTTTATTATTTGGAAAGACTGAAGCACCTTAATTCTAAATATTTCTTCCCCAAAACCCATATAGACAAGGAGATAACCTGGAAACTCCCTACAGGCTCCCCTGACTCTTTAGCTGATAGGCTCAGTTGATCATTCACCTTACTAGTGTATGACCTGTTAATTTTTTTTTCCAATTGCTCTTTTAATTCATGAACATTGAATAAATGAATGTATTTTTTATTCTATTCCTTGCTATGCCTGCGTACAATTGATCACATTATGATGTGTAAACCCACAATCGCATTCCCTGCCTGAGAGGATAACAGCACCATGTAATTTGGCTTGTGTATGTGTGCAATTAATTTCTGTCTTCTATCTACTGTATGTTAATGTGGTTTTATGGATTTGTGATAAGGGCTATTTCTTTTAGTGAGATTGCCCCTCAAAATAGCGCCATGGGATGGAAGGTCAAACAAGAGACAGAGAGAGTAGGGGGATCTTGACTAAAGAAGGAACATGCTGAAGAAACTCTAGTCAGGGGAAAGCAAACCAGTATACACAGAAATGCAACATATAGGTATCTATGGAGGAATTAAGCAATATGAGTTCTTTGTTATGCACATAAAAGACAGAAGCACATTTCCAAAAACTGTGATGAACTTGTGGAATCCTCTTACTTAGATGAATCTAATAGAAATTCTGTGCTCATTATTGTATTCACAAGTTATCACTACTTATTCATTGCAAGAGTGAGGACTTAAGGGTACTCTGGAGCTGACCCTGAACCCAAACAGCATCACAGAAGTTCAAACTTACAAATGCAAGGGGTTTATTAACACATAAGGGAATAAACTTCAGCAGGGGAGAATTGAATATTACATAAACGGTAAACCATCAAACACATAATCCTCAGGCTTTCCTAGACAATACGGTCAGTACCTGCCCTGTGGGGTCTCAGGTTCACTTAATAGCTGTTTTCCTGTAGTTCCCCAGGCTCACCTTGTTTAGCTGAACCACAACATTCTCCTTCTCTCAGCTCTGGCCTTCTGTCTACCTGCCAGGCGAGCCTTAGTCTGCTGCTCCCTCCAAACTCTAAGCTCCTTAATCTTGAGGCCCAGTCACACGTCTGGGTAGCCATTAAAGACTTTTAGGCTATGGGATGGCCATTTAAAGTCCTCCAGTGACGCTCCAGGAGATTCTTCTTGATCCACATACCACTGGAATGTTCCACCAGTAGGAGTTTGAGATTTGCACTGACTGCCCACGTGCCTATTGTAGAGCACCTGGTGGATTTTCTGTGAGTTGCTGTATCTCTGACACAAGTTTTCATTTGTTTACTCATCTAATATGGTGGACATTTTTGCACTTTCGTTCGTGTTGTATAAAAATTGATTTCTGTACATGACTGAGTCTGCTTGATAAGGTTTAAAATTGCTGCTTTTGCACATTCAGATTTGTTTTTCCATTTTGTGAAAGTGTGTGGAAGAGTTTCATCTGCTGTAGATAGGATGTTTCAAGTTTTATTGATGAGCACATTTTTACTTTGGGCCTTTGAATGACGAACAAGCAAAAGTAAAATCAGCAGCTCATCAAAACTGACATCAGACCACATGTACACATGGAACTGAATTTCAGCGCGTTGTGTTAGATCAGTCGCTGTGCACACTTGTAGGTCTTAGTCACAATTATATCTAACATTACTTATGAACAGATTAAATACTGCAAGAGATCATCTGCATCTAATAAGTCTGACTTGCACCCTGGAAGTCAAGTGAACAGCGGTTTTTAACATTTCCTATTACTCTTGTCAGAACAGAAGTCACTTTTTTGTTTATTGTTTGAGCTGAATGATCACATTTATATGCTCACCACAGCTATAACTAGAACCAATCATGCAATCACTCCCTGTCCATTTCTGAAGAACTATTACTAATATCACATGATGAAATGCTTTTTACTTCCCACCACACTGTTTATGTTCCGACAGCCCACATTTAGCTTGGCTCACAGCCACAAATCCTGTTCCAGTAATCACCCTCCATCACTAACTACTGTTCAGAGGAGATGAGTAAAGAGTGCGACTAACAGAGGAGAACAGTAAAAAATTAAACAGCACTCAATCATCCCGTCAAGCATCAGGAATATTTCTTTGAAAACCAAAAACAAATATTTATTCAGGTGCTCTGATTAATTTTGATGCCTCTAAGGTTCACATGTCTTAATTTATATGACATTTGTATAAGACTGCTGTGAAGGTTGTTTATAATTTCATTTGTAATTACACTTTGTCTCTACCAGTGTTTCCAATATAGTGGTTACTGGCCCACTGAATCTGAACAAATCTTTCCAGTTTGATACCATGACAAGAACTGGTAATGCAACTGTAATGTGGACCCCATCTGAAAATGACGTGGGCAACTATATACCATTTTGTTTTACGGCTTGGACTATGGAACCGTAAGTCTTTTAAAAACAACAAGAGAAATGTGAGTTAAATGCAGAAAAATGTTTCAGCACGTCACTCCTTCTCTTCCAGGTATCAGTCTGAGATGAGATGCATATTTGTAAATGTAATGCCTAAGACGCCCATCATGACGACTATGACACCCAGCAGTAAGTGCTGCTTTCTGTTCTATGATAACTTTACTCAAAGAATTTCATGGGATTGTACTATTATGTGAACAAATTGTTAGCTTTGATAGATGATGATAATAATGAATAAACTATACTACTGTAGTTATCTGGGGCAATTATAATTTATAGATATAAATTTCTTCTTGACTTAATTATTTACAACTATTATTTTTTGAAGCAACCAGATTCAGTGGTTCAAGTGGAGTTGGCATGTTATGTTTGTTCAAATTTTCATCTTGGTACTCCTGGTTTCTTAATACATTCCCAAGGACTTGTGTTTTAGGTTGATTGGTGTGCATGAATGGACCCTGCAAGAGAGACTGTTGGGTTGGCCTGTTTGCTTGCCTTGCACTTGATGCTCTTGGGATAGAACCTGACAGCCATGATGAATGTTATCTTATGTAGAAGCCAAGAAGATTATGACTGTTTTATATCACTGTAAAAGACACCCACTCAGGAGAAAATAGTTCTGCCAAGAACAGACCATTCTGCCCAACAAACTCCCCAAACCTATTTACCTAATACTCAAGTAACATCAAACTGAGTTTTGAAGAACCCTAAAGTCCTACTTTTTACAATCCGGTGTTTTGATATTCATACTTTATGTACTTCTTTTGGTTTGTGATCTGCTTGGTTACAGGATTCCGGAATTCTGCAGCTACCACTAAGGCTGGAGTACTGAGCATGATACTCAAGCAAAAAAGTTTTGACTTTTAATGTTGTGACTACAACATTAGCTTTTTAGGATTGGCTCTTACATTAGTGTTTTATTTTGCAAACAGATAGATAGATAGATAGATAGATAGATAGATAGATAGATAGATAGATAGATAGATAGATAGATAGATAGATAGATAGATAGATAGATAGATAGATAGATAGATAGATAGATAGATAGATAGATAGATAGATAGATTGGTGTGTTGTCTGGGGACAAACATCTGAATGACTAAAAAGCAAGAAAATGCAAAAGACAGAAAACTGTGTCTTCTGAGATCAGTCCAACCTGTCATTGGTGTGGACACCAAGTACTTGTAGGAGTGGACCACTTCTCCATCAACTCCCTGAATAGTGACCAGACATAGAGTTTTTTTGGGTGCAGTTAAAGTTAATAACTAGTTCTTTGGTTTTGCTGTTGTTAAGATACAGACAATTCTGTCTGCACCAAGAAACACATTTCTCCACCCTACTTCTCTCCTATATCTCATATTCTTTATCAATACACCCCATAAGTGCAGAATTTTCTGGGAATTTCTGCAGGTGACATGACATGCTGTTATATTTGTGTTTAATGGTGAAAGGAGTGATGAGAAAAACAGAGAGGCCTGTTGATTGTGGTGCTCCAGTGTTGCTCACACAGTATTGTACAGTACTGCCTGACAGATAGTCCATCATCCAGGACACCGCAGGCTCATCCACCTGCATATCTCAGAGTTGACCCCTTAAAAGTCATGGCTGGAGAAATCAGAAAACACCATCCTCACAGTGCTGCCATCTTTGTCCAGGTAAGAATAAGGTTTGTGGAGCAAAGAGATAATTGAATTCTCCACTCCAGTGTTTGTCCAAAGGCAAACTGCAGTGTGTCCAGGTGATCTACCAAGAGATGACTCATATAGTCCAACACTATCCTCTCAATGGTCTTCCAGATGTGAGATGTGAGTGCCACTGGACTTTAATCATTATGTAAAGGGGCACCTGCCTTCTTTAGAACAGGAACAATGCCGGATGTTTTCCACGGCAGGTTTCTCTTCACTTGGTCTTTAGCTATGGACAGCCCACCGTGATTCTCAGAGGTGGACTCATCACTGGCTGTTCCAGAGGATGTGGCAGGAGTTGTTGATATAGTAGGGCTGGTGTGGAAAGACTGGTCATTGGAAGAGGATGGCAGTGGGAATGAAAATTTAAAAAAAAAATTGGTTTAGTGTGTTAGGTTTGTCCACATCCCCATCAAACACCTGAGCCCTGGATTGCTTGAGTCCAGTAATAATTGCCAGTCCATTCCAGACATCCTTCATGTTATTCTGAGTGAGTTTGTGAGCCAATATTTGTGTTAATATTATACATATTGGTCTTGGTTAGGGTTCATAGATAACTTAAGCGCGCCCACTTTTGCCATAATAAAATATAAAAAAGGAAACAATGAGGATCACTACTATTCTGCAATTCCTTAAAAACTTGCTTGTATTATAGTAGAATGATTCATATTTGAACTCCAGAGCAAAGCAGCTGAGTGTGACTATTTCTTGCAGACATCAAAGCTAACATTGAGTGCACTGAGACGACGATGAGCCTGTTTGTGCTGAAGTCTTCGGTCCCGGGCCTAAATGAAAATAACTTGCGTCTTAATGACCCCAACTGCACCGTGACATCTAATTCAAGCCATCTGATTGCCAGCTTGTCTTTGAACTCATGTGGCACAGAAGTTCAGGTAATGACCCAAACATTGGCATGTTAGGAAAATTATTAGGGCAAAATGTGCTTGAAGTGTGACTCAAATTGAGAACAATGTTTTATGTCCACGGTTTTGAAACTGTGGTACGCGTACCACTGGTGGTACTTCAAGTCATGCCAAGTGGTACTCGTGTGGTCCTTTATTTTCCATGAATCGATGTTGCTAGAATGCCAATATGTTGCATATAATCATATATAGTATACGTATACTACTGTAAATGCGTGGAAGACTCCAAGCCTGGTTTTATTAGGCACTTTAATGTCATAATTATAGTTATTATAGTGATTATAGTGACTTTTTCTTCAAAACAACACGGGCATAAATTAACGATTCATTGACAGTGAAACTTCAGTTTACTGGTCCTCGCGGAGTGGTACTTGTTCAAAAAAGTTTGAAAACCATGGTTTTATGTAATTAAAAACTTACCTTAAAACTCTACTTTTCTTCTTTTACATCAGTCTCTGTCCCCATTTTGGATTAATCTGATGGATGCCAGAATTCTCCTCCTTTGGTTCTTTCTCACTTGCCAAAGAAAATCTCACTTCTGACTCCAAGGTCAAGCTAATTTCCTTGGTGACTTTTGACTTGTTTCAGATCTTACTTTGGGTGCAGCTCTGGGGTCACTCTTTATCTAAATAAACACCAGACTAGAGGTGATCCTGGTTGTTTCTAGAGCCTCTACTGATACGAACCCTCCATAGCTGTTGAAGAGTCAATTCTCCAACCTTTCTGTGAATCGTCATATTCTAGGTGATAATTGTCATCTTTGGTGTTTGGCATTGGCAAAACGAAGGTTTGCACTAGGTTGTGGCAACCAAAGAAGACCTGCCCTAGTGGGCCTAGAGGTCATCCTGGTCCATTTACCTCTGTGCACCTTATTTTTTCGCCTGCCTTACTAGTAAAACCGATTAATTTCCAGTAAGCACCAAATGGCTCAAACGTTTTCTAATAAGTTTAATGCTTCCTTAACATTTTCTGGGTTATCCCCTCTCCATCATTATTCAGATGTGCATAATGATCCCGAGTTGTTTCTCTGTGTAGTGGGTGCGGCAACACTGTACCAGTGCATGCTCCTCAACTTGACTTGACTTGACTTGACTTGACGTTATTATTGTCTGATTGGACCCAGTTTTTGGCCACTACTTATTTTGATTTGCTTATTGGTTAAAATATTTGTGCCATTTCAGAGATGTTTTCTGAAATAAAAAACACTTAGGTAGGGTTTTTTAATACTCAGGGATTCTCAACATGAACTTTGTTTGCTTCCTGAAAGTGTCTTTTCCATGATGTCAATTTTTTTTTTGCGGGTGCCACCGTTTTCTGGAATGGTTGTCGCTTTATTGCTAGAATTACGACCCGGTAGTGAGTGGCTGTGACATAACGGGGTCAGAGGGTTTAAATGTCATGACAAAAACTTTCTGTTCATGTGACATTGCAGATAAACAGTGGTGAGAAGTAACTAATGACATTTACTTTCATTACTATACTTGAGTAGAATTTATAGGGAATTGTGTTTTTTATTGTATTTCTAAAAGTAAATGGTTTCAATCTTTAAAAAAGTATTCATTTAGTAACCTTCCAATTTCATTGTATTTTTCATGGTGTCTCATTACACAGTACAATTGATGGGCTTTGTTCCAAATTTAGAATTCACAGTGGTCAATTAAAACAAAACTACATATAGAAATTTTAGTGTCATAGATCTGGATACGCAAAGTAGTTTAATAAATGTCATCATGGTCGTACAGTTTTCTTCTTTTCTCTGCTATAGTCAATGGATGCACCCCAGTATATCACAATGTAATGATTAAGTGTGCTGTAGAAGTTACCTCCGTAAAGCTAATCTCTAGTGACTTTAGTAAATTAAAACCTGGATGGAGCAGAACTCTTTAAAATTAAATTGCAACAAAACTGAACTCCTGCGAATTGGGACTAAAATGCATCTTAATAAAATGAGCTCCTTCCCAGTCCATCTTGATCTCATCAGACTTGCCTCTACTGTAAAAAATCTTGGTGTCATTTTTGATTCCTCCCTCTCTTATTCCGCCCACATAAATCACATTAAGAAACTTTCTTACTTTCACCTCCGTAACATATCCCGTGTTCGCTCCTTCCTCTCCTTCTCTAATGCTGAGAAACTTGTCCATGCTTTTATCACATCTCGCATTGATTATTGTAATTCCCTACTGGCATGTGCCCCTTCTAATCTTATATCACAGCTCCAGCTTATTCAAAACTTGGCTGCAAGAGTCCTTACTCAGACCAGCAGCAGCGAGCACATCACACCCATCCTGCTTCACCTTCACTGGCTCCCTGTGTCTTACAGAATCGAATATAAAATCCTACTAATAACCTACAAAGCCTTAAATAACCTCGCGCCAAAGTACATCAGTGACCTTCTCCATCACTATGTGCCTGTCTGCCCACTAAGGTCCTCTGATTCTGGCAATCTTGTTGTACCCCACACTAATCTACACTCCATGGGTGACAGCAGGGCCTTCAGCTGTATAGCGCCCAGACTCTGTAATGACCTACCGAAATTAATCAGGTCAGCTGAGTCCATGAATTCTTTTAAAAAACAACTCAAAACTCATCTGTTCAGGCAGGCTTTTAGCTCTACTTGACTTTATTACCCTTCTCTCAGTTTACCTTTATGTCAAGATGCTCATGTAACCTGTGTGTGTGTGTGTGTGCTAGGCCATCAATTATGTTGTCTGTTTTTTTTCTCTGAATTCACTGTCGTAATCTTCTTTATTTATTTATCTGGTTTGTACAATGCTATATACTGTATACCCTGCCATTCTTTCTTATATTCTGTAAGTGCCTTGAGCATGGGAAAGGCGTTATATAAATAAAATGTATTATTTTATTATTATTAAAGGACAAGCTAGGATAACATGCGCATCATTTTTCAAAAGATGCTCCCCTTCAGTGTGTGATACTTAGGTTTGGTGCATTTAGCATATATGTCATTTGTTAAATGAGCGTAGTGTGCATTGATAACTTTGTAATATTTCCCATAAATTTTCTGTATAAGGGCCCTTGCAAAATTTTTTGGTTTCAAAAGGCTCCACTGTAAGGCCGAGTCCATAACACCTGCCTCTCGTGGTTCACGTGCCACAAAAACTAAATGACAGGGTCAATTAAATTGTCTGAAAGAATTAAGGATTTATTTGTAACACTCGGACAGAACTTGAGGTAAGCTTAACGTGTCTGAAATTTAATCCAAACTAGAACAGATTTTGTTGTTTTTTTCTGACCAAGCCACCCACAATCACCAGTTCACATCATACAATGTCACATTTCTATTAAAGTTCAGTTACACGGGGCTCTTTTTAGTGATAGGCAGGGAAAACCTTCCTGAGTTATTATACACCAAACTTTACACCACTGTCTGTCCCAGATCTCTGATATCAAGTGCCGTTTCAAAGGCCAGTGCTTACCCTGCTGTCTGCTTATACAACTTTGTAGCGGGGCCACATAGTGTTTAAATGTCAGTTCTGTGTGCGTCTCGTTTCATTGTCCCGTTTACTGTTTATGTGCATCAGTTAATGCCGTCCCCGAAAAAAGGGGACGGATGATGGAAGGAGACCACAGCCGCAAACCTGGAAAACACCTGTTTTCAATCAATCAATCTCAGCCGTCACAGGACTATATAAGCCAGCAGGAGGAGAAGGAAGAGAGAGGAGAGAAGGAGATTTTTCATTCACGACCACGAGCCAACGGTACCAGTTATTGTCCACATCGCGCTTGCCAATCCAGTTTGTTTTTCCATCTGCCGGATTTATTTCACGGACCTCACCACGAAAGACCCCGGGGTAGGACTTAATCATCCACCATTCACACGAGGATTCACGGTGAGGCTGTTCCATTTTTTCCGGGGAGATTCAAACCACTCAATATCACTAATTCAGACATCCGCTTTCAGGACAGTTTCATTATTGCCGGACTCACATTCTCATTCATTTTCAGTTTATCATTCATTGTTGTTTTCGTGTTGTGTGTTTATTTGTTACAGGGACAAGGGAGGGTTTTTGTTGTATATATTTATATATGTTTGGTGGTGTTTTGTTATTGCTGGGGTGGAGGGATATTTGTAATATTTATGTTTCTATTTTTATATTTCATTTAATACATATAATCTGTTTAATTTTACATCCTGTTTTTGTGCTTATATTTTTCACCGTCGATTGTGGGGAAAAGTTCAAATGGTAAGAAGTACGGCTTGATAGTAGATTATTATTCAGTAAATTATCCAGGCCACTGGTCTTGGAGGTGTAGCTGCCGGCTGGGTAAAAGGGGTCGGCCGTTACAACTTAGCAGAGAAACAGAGCAGATTTAAAAGACAGGAAAATGAACAATTTAACACTTATGCTGATATTAAGATCATACTTTTCAACAATGTGTTTAGCAAAAAAATAACTGATTTGAAATTATATTGACGACACACATGCTGAATTATTTTAAGCGTGCATTTCAACTGAACAACAATTGACAAAATATAAGAAGTTAATTTTATCATCTGATAATTCCTGAACTCTTTTTTTTTTTTTTTTTTTTTTTTCCTTTTTCAACACTCGTGTGTAAGGATGTGCAGCACAATCACCAGAATTTTACTGTTTGTTCATCAGTCATCAAATTCCCTATTTTGAGATAACATATTAACCGTGGCTTGTGTTTTTAAAATGTGCTTCAATATGCCTGTTCTCTGCAACTTGTATTCGCCTGATGTCAACAGGATTCAAAATCCTTTTGTCTGCTAATGCTCTTTATTTGCAAAACTGTAAGTTTTTTTCTCTACTAAAGAAACTATGCTTTATTACAATAATTACAGATTGTTTAAGTTACTTGCTTACCATGCAGCCATAGTCAAATTGTCATTTTTTGCGTGACATACACAGGGATGTTCACTATTAATGTAGTAGGCCGGGATGAGCCAGGCCAACAACTTTTTAATAGTCTTAATGATTTAGCAGTTTATTATTGATTTCAAATTGTAATTTGCATAGTGTGCATGTAGTAATAAAAATATGTTGACTTGTGTTCATAAATTTAAACCTCATGAGTATGAGGTACTTTGGAGTTAATGAAGGAACAAACAAACCTTGAACAGTCCATCACAGGGCAAAGACACACCAAATGCACATTAGGGCCAATTTAGGATCACCAATCCACCTAACCTGCACATCTTTGTACCGTGGGCAGAAACCACAGCACCTGAGGAAACCTACACAGAAACTGGGAAAACATGCAAACTCCACACAGGGAGGACCTGGGATGTAAACCCCGATCTCCTTATTGTGAGGCAGCAGCACTACCACCACGCCACTGTGTCTCCCTTGAAATGTACACTAAGTAGTTAATTACAGGTTGAAATCAGTAAGTCTGCTGTGTGCTTAGTTTAAATTTTCTTATAATTTTTGGGGGGATTATATTGACATGCACAGGCTAAATTTGTTGAATTCTAAGTGCCATATGAAGTACTGTACACCATTTGCTATTTACAAAATTTCAGTATATATATATATATATATATAATATATATATAGTGTGAAAATAGCAGACAGAAAGCCACAAAAAAAAAAAGCTGGGTCCCCTTTTAAATGTAGGTGAACAAATGAGCAAAAAAAGCACATGGACAGGGTGATCCTTTAACCATCTCAGTGATTCTGTTTATTTATTTATTTATTTCTGAACTGCTGCTATTTTATCTTTCACTTCACTCTTATAAGCTGCTTTGAGTAATTTCAGCTGGAAAATTTTTTTTGTGTCTTCCTTTCAGTCTGCAAAGAAAGATGTGAATATTTTGAAGGGGGTGTATGTACCCACTGTATTTCTACAAGACCCTTAGAGTTCGTGCAGCCCCAAACTTTGTGTTTCTTGCAATACTTGAAAACAAGCAGGTTTTAATAAATGTAGATGTAATATGAATGGGCAGACAGCTCTAAGAAAAAACAAAACCAGTTAAATCTTACCGCTCCACAGCAGTAGTCCTATTGTCCAGTTAGGCTGACTAAAAGAAAGTAAGGCATCAAGATGGCCATCTCACTGTTTATAATCCAAGAAATCAAATTTACTTTACTCGATTCTGAAACTTCACTGCTTTCTCTCATTCAGTGTTGATACCCCCATCTTTCAAAAAGAACTACAACAAAAATAAGGATACAAGCACAAGGGGTTCAATCTGCAAAGGGGTCTGAAGACAAGGCTGTAAGGTTGTAGCATTGCTAATAAAGGTGATGACAGATGTCCAGTCAGGATCAAACCGTATTTCTTAATTACTACAGTGTGATAGAGAGACAACATCATCTGCAGTAAATCAAACAAACTAAAGACAAATTGTAAAATCAACATCATTACTTTAGGTCGTGAAGAAAAGAATTGGGTTACAGATATACATAATTAAAATGTAAATGTCAGATGAGAATAGGTCTGTTTGCAGGGGAAAAACATATTGCTCCTGAAAGAGTATTTTACAAGAGGTAAATGTGCATCAAAACTCAACACATACCATAGCCAGAGGTGGCAAGTATGACAAAGGACTGTCCGTCTAGCATCAAGAGTACAAAGGCAGGCGTAGAAAATGAGGGCAAATCAATGTTTTTAATAAGCTTTGATTTTTTTTAAAACAAGTTTTCTCGTACTTTAAGTTTATACAGTACATGTAATCCTTGTACAACATGGTGATGACTGACATCCCATATCAGTGCATTCGCAATAAGCAGCAGCAGCTGCATGCTGGTCAACTACTGCAACAATTAAAACATGTCTGACATCATTGGTGTGAATACCCAAAACAGGAAACTAAACTAAATCAAATAATAATAAAAGGATATTATACATGGGGCAGCACTTTGGCACAGTGGTAGCGCTGCTGCCTCGCAGTTAGGAGACCTGGGTTCACTTCCTGGGTCCTCCCTGCGTGGAGTTTGCATGTTCTCTCCGTGTCTACATGGGTTTCCTCCCACAGTCCAAAGACATGCAGGTTAGGTGCATTGGCGATCCTAAATTGTCCCTAGTGTGTGCTTGATGTGTGGGTGTGTGTGTGTGTGTGTGTGTGTGCCATGCAGTAGGCTGGTACCCTGCCCGGGGTTTGTTTCCTGCCTTGCGCCCTGTGTTGGCTGAGATTGGCTCCAGCAGACCCCCATGACCCTGTAGTTTGGATATAGAGGGTTGGATAATGGAAGGATGGATGGATATTATACATGTTGTGGTCTATGAGTCCTGAAGAAAACAAGGCCGCCCCATTTTATGCACAAAATAAAAAAGAAAGAAACAAAAGAAATACGTGCAATCACCTTGCTCGATGTTCTGGTCTAAAAAGCGACGTCACCTTTCAGCGATATCCGCTTTATATACTGTCTGGGTAATAAGGGGTGTGGCTTCTCTGTCTCATTTGCCCTCACTGGGCATCGTCTTAGCACTGTGATAGAAAGAAAAGGAGACAAAATTGTTAGCAGGGCGCATCGCATATCTCAGATACATCAAGAAGGTGATCTTCTGACACGCATGTGTGATGATGTCCAAAATCTGACATAGTGGGGGAAAAGATTTTAAAAGTCAAATACGTTTTCCACACTGACAGAAAACTAAAGTCACTGGCACAACTTCATTGAACTGAAAATATTTACCTGGTTAAAGTCAATATTCAACACTCCACCATTGGAAAATCAATGTGGAAAACAAGGAAAAATCCATTGGTCTGAGAAGAATTTTAAGGCTCATCTGCAGTTTCACAAAACAGTTATCAAGATTTAAAAAATATATTTGTTTTGGGTCTGGGACTCCAAAGTGGATTATTTTGACCTCCATGTGTCATATTATGTCTTCTTATTGTACTATAAGATCCTCATCATTTCCTACTTGCATTTGTGCAGAGTTAGAGGTGCATGGACACAGGGTTACGGCAGCCATTTTATTTACATTTGAGTCACATGTTCCGTGATTGTTTTGAAATTTGTACTGATAAAGAAAAGACATTTTACCTATTAGGAGAAAACTCTCTACCAATTAGCTTGGTTTTAGATGTTGGATTTTACCTCTTACCCACTTGGTGTGTACAAATGTGTTTTGCACTTAGTGTTAGAACTCTACTACATGTGACAATTTTCTTTTTAAGTCAACTAGAAACAATCTCTGTTTCTTGGTACCTGATATGCATATCAGTCATTTACTTTTCTATTCAAAGGGGTAAATGTTTTCAACAAGTGGGACACCAGTTCATTCCTAACGGGTAAAGAAGGCTGCATTGGGAATCAATTCCAGGTCTATAACATTCTCGAAGTCCATCAGAATTTTAAGTTATAGTCCCAATTCATTTTCAGACTCTTCTCGACCAGTTTGATTTATTTTATCTCTCTGTTTGTGTTATTTTCTGCAACACCATTCCAGCTGGGTCATGTTTGTGATTGAAGCAACTAAGATGCCACTTACCATCTGGTATAAATATGGCAACAATTGGTATCTTTGGATAAAATTCCTATTGCAATGCTTTGCGTTTATCTACACTTTTAATTTTAGTTTGAGGGCCTTATTATTATAGATGGAAGCACAGGTAAGTCATTGCCTTCTAGGCATTGCTTTCTAGAGCACCTCTGCCAGTGCCGAAAGGCTGAGTGCATGGTTATCTGCCAAGAGCCACCCTTCCCTGATGTTTCACCCCTTTAAACATCTCAAGATGGTGGGACAGTGATACTGATGTCTTTCTACTACTCCCCCCTACAGCCAGCCTTAGTTTCCTTGCTCTTTCAGTTGTGTGTCACTTCTTCTGAGCCAAAGCCAGAAACTCCTTTTTAACCTCTTCTTCCAGTTGTTTGACCAATTTCTTTTACATGGAATCGGTAATTCCAACAACGTTCAGAAATCGTTGGTGGAATATTGTAATGAAACCTCTGCTGTTGACTTCTACAGAGTAGAACACATCATCTACCCTCAATGCACACTTCTGCCAACTCCTTCGACTTCTCCTTCTTCCTTTCAAAGCCTGCCTCCATTCCTTCTTCCCACAGGACAAGGAGCTTGTCCATGATCACTGTCCTGACAGAGATAAACCACAGGACAATGTCTGCTCAGAGGGGAGATGTAGTAATTTTGAGTAGAACCATCCACTACCGATAAGGTTCCACTTAGACAACTTGACTTTCACATTTCCTTTAGTTTGGACATTGATGCTCTTACGACTATTCTTTAACTTTGCCACTTTGGTTTTCATCTCCTGATTGAGGTACTTATTCATAGTAATCTTTTAAACTTCCTTCTCCCATAAAAAGAACTAAGCTTGAGCAATGTTTCATGGCAACAAACACTAAAATGGGGGGGCTCAGTGACAAAACGTGGGAAAAGGAGAGAACAGGGCAGTAATCATACTGTCTCTGGACATAAATAAACTGAAATGACATGATTTCTTTTTAAACTTGACCCTGCTCTTAGTCTTTCCTTTGCCTGATTGAAGGTCCTTTCCATTTCTGCCTGTTGTGTTTCTGTTTTTTGTTCATATGACAGTCACATGATGGAGGACAACCAATCAATGTGAAAGTAAATGACCGTTTGAAACATGATAGTTATGTCTGTGCTTTAGTTTGTTTTATTTTGCTTGATTTTTTTTAACTTCCCCAGTATAATGGTTAACACTTTAACTTGTAATTTCTTTTTTAGGATAATGGCACTGTCATAATTTTTCAGAATGAAATTTCAACTTTTGATTATCCTAATCAAATTATAAGCAAAGGAAACCAGGTGGAGATTCCCTTCAGTTGTGCTTATCCAAATACGGGTCAAGTGTCTGCTTCATTTAGCCCTCACAAGTCCGACTACAAATTCTATGAAGCCGGCTTTGGGACCTTCACCTTTTTGTTTGAGTTTTATGACAGCAGCGACTTCACCAGCATCATCGACCCCAGCGAGTACCCAGTTAAGGTGGAACTCGGGCAGATGTTGTACATGGGCATCAGTGTGGATTCATCGCTGGAGAACATCAAGCTGTTTGTCGATACATGCCGGAGTACGCTTCATGATGACCCCAATGACTCCATCTATTATGACATCATTTCAAATGGGTAAATCACATTTACGTGTTTAAAAGTGTTTAATGGTACAGATTAGGCCCTTATCTTTAGGTGAGTTTCTTGGTTGCCCTTTAAATTGTCAGAGATTTCAATTCTCAGACATTTTTGAGCTTCATTCTAAATCCTAATAATGCTTGAAATTTAACTACATAGAAGTAGATACTTTATTAATCCCAATAGGAAATTCACATATTGACATTAGTAATGACAACATATATACGGTATTCATTGTTCAATGTCTAATCATCCAAAAATGATTCCACATTCATTGTCCACGTATACTAAGGTGTGTTACTGTTCAGATGTATTTGAGGGTCAGATCTCCTGCACTGCACCATTAGTCAGTCATTATCTATTCATGCTATCGTGGGATGCATCAGGAGTGGGCAGGAGGAGGAGTATAGGGACCTAATCAAGGACTTTGTTAAATGGTGCGACTCAGACCACCTACAACTGAACACCAGCAAAACCAAGGAGCTGGTGGTGGATTTTAGGAGGCCCAGACCCCTCATGGACCCCATGATCATCAAAGGTGACCGTGTGCAGATGGTGCAGACCTATAAATATCTGGGATTGCTGCTGGATGATAAATTAGACTGGAATGCCAATACTGATGCTCTGTGCAAGAGAGGACAGAGCTGACTATACTTCCTTAGAAGGCTGGCGTCCTTCAACATCTGCAATAAGATGCTGCAGATGTTCTATCAGACAGTTGTGGTGAGTGCCCTCTTCTACGCGGTGGTGTGCTGGGGAGGCAGCATAAAGGACACCTCACGCCTGGACAAACTGGTGAGGAAAGCAGGCTCTATTGTAGGCATGAAGAAGGACAATTTGACATCTATGGCATAGCGACGGGCGCTGAGCATACTCCTGTCAATCATGGAGAATCCACTGCATCTACTAAACAGTTTCATCTCCGGACAGAGGAGCAGCTTCAGCGACAGACTGCTGTCACCGTCCTGCTCCACTGACAGACTGAGGAGATCGTTCCTCCCCCACACTATGCGACTCTTCAATTCCACCCGGGGTGGTAAACATTAACATTATACAAAGTTATTGTCTGTTTTACCCGCGTTTTTTATCACTCTTTAATTTAATATTGTTTCCTTATCAGTATGTTGTTGCTGGAGTATGTGAATTTCCCCTTGGGATTAATAAAGTATCTATCTATCTATCTATCTATCGATCCATCCATCCAACATTACCGTGGAATTTGGACCTTTGCCTGGATGAGTATAAAATGCAGATTTCTTTTCCGTAGCCATTTCTTGTAAATCTGTTTTGTTGTTTAGGATTGTTAACTAGCAGGTTGGTCAAATTTTATTCTAATTCATGATCCAAACAGATAACCTTCCAATTCCTATATAATCACCTGATGCAATCATAGATCTGTTAGTAATCGAACCCAATTAAGCCCATACCAACTCCAACCCACTGTTGTCTTTCTTCTGTTAGGAAGCAGCGTTTAGCTTTGACTCAAAATAACATTTCTGACTTCGGCTCGATTATCCAGATATATTGTTTGTAGAAATCTGGTTGTTCATGTTTGTGCATATTAGTAAGTTTAAGGTAGAAGTGCATTAGTCTTTTTGAAGTTCACTTGCTTACACTTTAGACTTCACCAATGCTGATACTGTGGGGCACCACAGAGCTTCAACCTCCAGACGCAAAAGGCAAAAGGGAATCCGTGACTCAGAGAAGCAGACACCTTCTGTCCTTGTGACGAGGCTTCCCTTCTGGGAAAAGGTACAAACAACCAACCTGGATGGGAAACCAGTCCATCTCTGTCTTTCTGATAAGACCTCCCTTCGTGTAAGGAACCACCTTCCATCCTGATCAGGATCCCAGTCCATCCACTTTGGCACTCACACCAGGAACATCATAAGTGTTCACTTTTTTACTGTTAGTCAGCATATGAACACTTTCATCTGTCGCAACTTTTAGGTTCCTCTTTCCTGGCAAATTTCCAGTTAGCTGCCAATTATATTTTCACTGAATTATCAGTCTTGAGTAAAGTGATTGTTGTCTCAGAACCTTCGCCATTTGACTGGCTTAGTGAACAAAAGTCACTGCCTTCTAGATCTTTCTTCCTTAAAAGTGAGTAGAACTGAACAGTGTCAAATCATTGGACTTGGCTAGTTTCTTAATAGCTCAGTCAAAGTAAGTGAATAAATTAAATTAGATATTAATGTAACTTTTCATTGAGTATGTTTTTATTGATCATATTGGACCTGTTGGATACCTTAAATAATGACTTTATTTCTGAAAAGCTATCATGGTAACTGCCTCAGAGGTTCAATATTTATTATTACTGATATTCACACAACATAATGTTGAAACAGAAACAGAAAAAAAATCATAAAATGTGAGTAAAATACACTAAAATTTTTTGATAGTTGTAAAGTCTGTTCTGGAATCCTGACTGGAAGGATAGCGCAGATGGATGGTCATCTTGGCCATGATTGTTCCTATTCCCTTTCCAAGTTAGGGACAAGACATAATGAATGGACTGCCTGCCAAGAACGTTATGATATGTGGCAGGGCTCCTCTGGTCTGGTGCCGGTTTGGACAACTGCAGGCCTGCTTGGGACTTTCTGTTTGGAAAGCAGCCCTGTTGGGTTCCTCTGGGGACGCCAAAGGACATGGAGAAGACTCCATTAACCTATGGTGGTACCGCCTGACCCGGACGTGCTTCCTGGGTGCACCAGAAGCACTCACAGGTATGACCTAAAGGCGTCCTACGTGCCTCACTCAGGTGAGTTGGAGTTAGGAGGAGGTGGGCAAGGATTGTCTGGGAGGAGTGATGAAAGAAAGAAAGAAAGAAAGAAAGAAATAGAATTGTGATTGTAATTGTGCTGACGTTGGAAAGAGAAGCATGTGTATGGCATATTCATTTTAAAAAACGGTAATTTGAACCTGGGACTGAGTCTATACACTTGTGTCTGGGATTTAGGGCTCTGTTACGCCTCTTACAGGCCCCTACAAGTAAAATGAATATAATTACACAATACGATAAGAAAGCAATATGAAACAACTTCCACAGCAATGTAAACGGTCGTATGATATGCTAAAATAATGAGTCCTCTGTTTTGATTTAAATACTGAAACTGGTAGACATTCTGTTATGTTGGTCGATAGATCGTGTCTGTGTGCCTTACAGCTAAAGGCTGCACCAGTTTTATTTTTTACATTTCACTGCATAGAGTAACTAACAACCATGTAGCCCTCACTGAGTCTTAAAATGAGATCATTCTGAACTCTGGTGAAAATATCCCATTACAGATTTAACTTTCTTGTATTTTATAAAATATAAACCAACAGGCAGAATCTACTAGTTAAAAAGCATCGCTCCTAATTCTGTTGCATGTAAATCCATCTTTAGTAGTGTGGAAGTAACCCCCAAGGAAGACAGCAATAGTTCAATCAGTCAGTCTTTATTCAGTCACTGGTGAGTACATAGGATTCATGCATTGCAAGGCAGAAGAGCGAAGTTCCTACTTTTCAATCAGCTTTTTTATATTTTCTCCCTCCACCATCCCCTTACTTATAAAAAAGCATAATATCGTTTACCTAAGCATTTTATTTTATTACGCAAATCGGCCAACTGTTTCTGTTTTGTGTACGTGTCAGAGGGGGCCGTAAAGATGGAAAGGTCTAACAGAGAGGAAGTTGTCCTCAGTCAGCTTACTGCACCCTGTCTTATGACAGACGTCTGTATGAATAACTAACCTGCCGTTAGAGCAAAACAGCTTTGTCAGCTTTTAACCCTTAGTAGCTTGCAAGCACTTAATTTATCTTTCACAGTAGCAAACATTGGAGCTAATTGTTTTCTTCTCCTCCTTTCATCCCTGCCTCAATTTGTTGATGTTTGAGGTCACTCGTTGATGCACAGCTATTTGAGGTTGATGTCTGAATGTTTGACTGGACTGTTTTAAAGCCTTGAAAGTTTTCTTTTTCTGCCATTCATTTATAGAGATACTGGTGTACTAAGGACCACTGTCTTGTGTCACCATCCAGTATTCTTCTAACATTAACTGTTGGACTGATATTCTAACATTTTTTGTGTAGAATACTCTGGAATAAAAAGGAGTTCACCTAGAGGTTGCGTTCTCTGCATCTAGCATACTCCAGTGCAAAATACAAGAACCATATGAAGATCATCAAAGCGGCCTGTAGCACATCACATAGGGGACCTAAACTTCTTATTTTGATTGTAAAACCAAAGCAAGACTTCTGTCATAAAGTGTTTATATGCATTCTTTACCTCAAAATATAAGAAGTGACTTTATTCATGTTAGATATTGGTATATTGTCAATAGTTTGCTTTGAGAGGCAGCCAGACAATCGAAATGAAAATGACTATTAATACAGAACTCATACACGTCATGCTCATGCTCTGCCAGATCAGCCTTATGTTTCAAGTATAAGAATGCTATTCATGCATTACAGAATGGAAATGCTGTAGTTCTGTGGTGTGGAAGGACACTGGGTTCTGTTTAAGGTCTACCTGTGTATTTACATGGTCTCCAGTTTTCCCTCTCAGAACCTAAAGATGCGTGTATCATGTTAATATTACCCACTATCAGGGCCAAGTGCGTGAGTAAGTGTGTCCTGCGATAGACTGCTGCCCCATCCATTTTTGGCTCCCCTCTTATGCCCAACACTCACCCTAAAAGTGGATTAATAGCTGTTCAAAGTGACTGATAAGTTATGTGTTCTGTATAACTTCATTCAAATGAAGCCTAAGAATAAATGAAAATAAAATGGAACTAAGAGAGGTTTCCCCATATTGTCATTGTCCATGTGATTCAAGATTGTTATCTTATATATAAACGTTGACGCATTGAAGTGTGTGTGTCTGTCTCTCCGGCCAGAAAGTGCAAGGGAACAGCATGAAGCTCAAAGACACTGACTATGTCGCCAAAGTGAAACTGCAGAGAAAGGAGAAACTCGCTAATACACAAGCGAGGCGAGCACATTGGAAAAAAACAAAACCTCCGAGGACAGAGAAACTGGTTTAGGCACCGATAGACAACTGAGGCAAGCACGTCGGCTAAATGAAACCACAAAGGAAAGAGAGCCTCACTTAGCTGCTAATGCACAACCAATGCGATTGATTGAAGTGCCAGAATCTGTGGTTTCTAGGAGCCCGGACTTTTTACAGCATGGGCTTACATAGCTAAACTAATATAAATGTGAAACCACTGACACATTTCTCACTTGGAGCTAGAATGTTCTGTCTAATTGAATAATTGATTTATACATTGAATTGTGTCTCTTCTAGGTGTGTGTTAGATGATAGTGTAATGATCTTTCCCACCAATCAGACTCAATTTAACCTTGGACTGGAAGCCTTCAGTTTTATTGGACGTTACCCCCAGGTAAGCGATGAGCACACATTCACTCATATTTCCAAATATAATCATTTTATCTGCTTGTTGATTCTATCAAATGTTTATATTGTTGTTCTACTTTTAGGTGTTCATCACCTGCAGTGTCATTCTGTGTGACGCTGACAGTCTAGACACCCGATGCTCTCAGGACTGCATTGACAGCACAAATGGCACAGACAGGAAGAGGAGGTCAACGTCTTTGGAGAGCCAGAAACACTTCATTTCCCAAGGACCCCTCTACCCTGCTGGGAAGACTCAATACAATAACAGTAAGGCTGAATCTATTTTTTGGGTCTAAGTTAGTGAAGAATGCTTTCAGTGAATCTCTTTTTACTTTGTCACAGACTGACTTACTTTTGTCATTTTGGCAACCATTAAGAAGAACAGTTCTTAACAGATAGATAGATAGATAGATAGATACTTTATTAATCCCAAGGGGAAATTCACAATAATAATTTCATTCAATAATAATAATGGAAGCTATTGTTTGTGTCACCCAGCCACAGGGGTTGCACAAACCATTGTTTTTCTTATTGCCAGTCCCAAGCTGGATAAATGGGGAGGGTTATGTCAGGAAGGGCATTTGCCAGAAAAATATGTGGACAGCAATACGAATTTCCATTCCTGGATTGGTTGAGGCCCTTTTTTTACAATCGCCACCACCAGTACTGTTAGCATATGACAGAGTGCCTAGAGAGGAGTTTTAGCTACTGGTGGCAGAAGAAGGAGAGGGTGGGGGAAGGCGTGTCCGGGGTGGATATGGGGGGGTGTTAGAAGTTAAAGAGAGTGGAAGTGAGGGTAGGAATTTTGAATGTTGGCTGCATTAATGGTAAGGGGAGAGAGTTAGCTGATGTAATGGAGTGAAAGAAAGCTGATATGTTGTGATTACAAGAGACTAAATGGAAGGGGAGTAAGGCCAGGTGGTTCGGAGGTGGGTTCAAATTGTTCTGTCATAGTGTGGATGGGAGGAGAAATGGGGTAAGGGTTATTCTGAATGAAGAGTATGTCAAGAATGTTTTGGGGGTGAAAAGAGTGTCAGACAGAGTGATGATTATGAAACTGGAAATTGGAGATGTGATGGTGAATGTTGTTAGTACATATGTCCCGCAAGTTGGGTGTGTGAAGGATGAGAAATAAGTGATGGACAGTGTACCAAAAGGAGAGACAGTGGTAATTAGAGCAGACTTCAATGGATATGTTGGTGAAGGGAACAGAGAAGATGAGGAGGTAATGGGTAGGTGTGGTGTCAAGGAGAGGAATGAAGAATGTCAGATGGTAGTGGATTTTGCAACAAGGATGGACATGGTTGTGGTGAATGCATATTTCAAGAACAGGGAGGAACAGAGGGTGACATACAAGAGTGGAAGAAGATGCACACAAGTAGATTATATTCTATGTGGAAGGGCCAGTCTGAACAAGATTGGAGACTGCAAAGTGGTGGCAGGGGAAAGTGTAGTTAAACAGCATAGGATGGTGGTCTATAGGATGACGTTGAAGATCAAGAAGAGGAGGAGAGTGAGGGAAGAGCCAAGAATTAAATGGTGGAAGGAGAAAAAGGAAGACTGTGAGGTTGAGTTTAGGGAGGAGGTAAAACAGGCACTGGGTGGCAGTGAAAAGTTACTAAACTACAGCACATGTAGTAAGGGTGACAGCAAGAAGGATGCTTGACATGACATCTGGACAGAGGAAAGAGGAAAAGGAAACCTGGTGGTGGAATGGGGAAGTACAAGAGAGTATACAGAGGAAGAGGATGGTGAATAAGAAATGGGATAATCAGAGAGATGCAGAAAGTAGACAAGAGTACAAGAAGATAAGGTGCAAGGTGAAGAGAGAGGTGGCGAAGGCTAAAGAAAAGGTGTATGAGAGGTTGGACAATAAGGAGGGAGAAAAGGACTGGAGGACTAGACAGAGGGGGCGAGTTGGGAAAGATGTGCAGCAGGTTAGGGTGATAAAGGATAAAGATGGAAACGTACTCACAACCGAGGAATGTGCATTGAGCAGGTGGAAACAGAACTTTGAGATGCTGATGAATGAAGAGAACGAGAGAGAGAGAAGGTTGGATGATATGCAGATAGTGAATCAGGAAGTACAACCGATTAGCAAGGAGGATGTAAGAACAAGGAGGAAGTTAGAACAGCTATGAAGAGGATGCAGAATAGAGAGGCCATTGGTCCAGATGAAAAACCTGTTGAAACATGGAGGTGTTTAGGAGAGATGGCAGTGGAGTTTTTAACCAGATTGTGGAGTGGAGAAGAAGTGTTATTAGATATATATATATATAAGGTACCGAGTTTTAACAATAAGGGGGATGTGCAGAGCTGTAGTAGCTACAGGGGAATAAAATTGATGAGCCACAGCATGAAGTTATAAGAAAGAGTAGTGGAAGCTCGGTTAAGAAGTGAAGTGATGATTAGTGAGCAGCAGTGTGGTTTCATGCCAACAAAGAACACTACAGATGTGATGTTTGCTCTTAGGGTTTTGATGGAGAACTATAGAGAAGGCCAGAAGGAGATGCATTGGGTCTTTGTGGACCTGGAGAAAGCACATGACAGGGTGCCTCAAGAGGAGCTGTGGTATTGTATGAGGAAGTTGGGAGTGGCAGAGAAGTACGCAAGAGTGGTACAGGATATGTACGAGGAAGTGTGACAGTGGTGAGGTCTGCGGTAGGAGTGACGGATGCATTCCATGTGGAGGTGGGATTACATCAGGGATTGGCTCTGAGCCCTTTCTTATTTGCAATGGTGATGGACAGGTTGACAGATGAAATTAGACAGGAGTCCCCGTGGACTATGATGTTTGCTGATGACATTGTGATTTGTAGTGAGAGTAGGGAGCAGGTTGAGGAGACCCTGGAGAGGTGGAGATATGCTCTAGAGAGGAAATAAATGAAGGTCAGTAGGAACAACAAAGAATACATGTGTGTAAATGAGAGGGAGGTCAGTGGAATATTTAGGATGGGGGGAGTAGAGTTGGCGAAGGTGGATGAGTTTAAATACTTGGGATCAACAGTACAGAGTAATGGGGATTGTGGAAGAGAGGTGAAGAAGAGAGTACAGGCAGGGTGGAATGGGTGGTGAAGAGTGTCAGGAGTGATTTGTGACACACGGGTACCAATAGGCGTGAAAGGGAAAGTCTAGAAGAGGGTAGTGAGACCAGCTATGTTGTATGGGTTGGAGATGGTGGCACTGACCGAAAAACAGAGTTAAACATGTTAAGATTTGCATTGGGTGTGACAAGGATGGACAGGATTAGAAATGAGAACATTAGAGGGTCAGCTTAGGTGGGATGGTTTGGAGACAAAGTCTGAGAGGCGAGATTGTGTTGGTTTGGACATGTGCAGAGGAGACATGCTGGTTATTTTGGGATGTTAAGGACAGAACTACCAGGCAAGAGGAAAAGAGGGAGGCTTAAGAGAAGGTTTGTGGTTGTGGTGAAAGAGGACATGAAGGTGGTGGGTGTGACAGAGCAAGATGCAGAGGACAGGAAGAGATGGAAACAGATGATCCACTGTGACGACCACTAATGGGAGCAGCCGAAAGAAGATTATTGTATATGTGTCTGTGAACTTTTTTATGCAGTTTCACTTCAAAACTAGCTTGACTGTCATAAATAGTATTTATTGTTGTCTTGTTTACATCATATGAGACAAGCAAGGGTAACAAAGGGAAGGCAAACAAGAAGCCTGACACACTGTAGGGTGCAGTGAAAGTCACTTAAAAGATTAATTTTTTCTTTTTCTTTTTTGAAGTCCATTCCATAAGATATATGTCCAGGTGACAAACAATACTGGACACAAAATACTTCCCATAAAATTTCATTACAACTACTGCACCTCCTGTAGATTCCCAGGTATTTCCTGGCTTTTTAACACATCCAAGGCCTGTCATATTCTACATCTGCCTTGAGGTCGCCTCACACTTACGAAGAGTGGTTAAACCCCCATCTTTGTATATATCGCCTTTAATAGTGAGCACTACTACAAACCTGTTTACAGAAATCATTTCTTATGTGCCATGACATGTGGAGGAGTACAAGGAGTACTGTCTCTGAATATTAAGGTTTACTTAATGTAAGTCACAGTACGCATGAGCACACATTTTAAAATATAGATAGATAGATAGATAGATAGATACTTTATTAATCTCAAGGGGAAATTCACATATATATGTTGTTAAATGATATCAATCATTGAGAACTTCCATTAGCATAGTGAAGTTCATAATATTTATGGCAAGCCAAATTAACATTTAGAGATATCTCAAAATGAATTTTATGATATCTGGAAATGCATTTTAGATATCTCAAATTGAATTATAGATATCTAAAAATATATCTATTTTAAGATATCTAAAAAGAATTGTATGATATCTCAAACAGATTTCAAGATATCTTGAAGTGATATGCTGTACATTTTCAGATACCTGAAATGCATTTCAAGATATCTTAAATGCAATTTGAGATATCTTGAAATATGTTCATGTGCATTTTGAGATATCTCAAATACATTTTCAGATATCTTAAAATAGCTTTCTGCACATTTCAAGATATCTCAAATACATTTAAGATATCTCAAAATGCACAGGAAGTGATTTTGAGATATCATGAAATGTATTTGAGATATCTTGAAATGTGCAGGAAGTCATTTTAAGATATCTTGAAATGTACTTGAGATCTTGATGTGCAGGAAGTCATTTTAATATATCTGAAAATGCATTTCAAACATCTCAAAATGAATTTGGGATATCTTAAAATGAAAAGAAAGTTATTTTAAGATATCTCGAAATATAATTTAGATATCTTAAAAAGCATTTAAGATATCTTGAAATTCATTGTTTTTTCAGATATCTTAAATACATTTTTAGATATCTAAAATTAATTTCATGATATCTTAAAATGGGTCTCTGCTCTATTTCAGATATCTAACAATGTATTTCAAGATATCTAAAATTGTATTTCAAGATATCTAAAATGCATTTTAAGATATCTTTAAAAGGACACTCAATTATTTCAAGATATCTGAATAGCATTTTCAGAAATCTACAATACAATTTATCTCAAATACATTTCCAGATATCTCAAAACAGCTTCCTGTCCATTTTCAGATATCTCAAATACATTTTCAGATATCTAAACATCACTTCCTGCTCATTTCAAGATATCTCAAATACATTTTAAGATATCTTATAATAAACAAAAAGTCCCATTGAAATAATAGGCAGTTTTACAGGAAATGATTTTGAGATATCTTGAAATGCATTTAAGATATCTTAAAATGCATGAAAGGTCAATTTAAGATATCTGAAAATTCATTTGAGATATCTTGAAATGCAGACACAATTATTTTGAGATATCTGAAACTGTATTTAAGATATCTTGAAATGCATTTGAGATATCCCAAAAGGTATTGCAGATATCTTAAAATGTAAAGGAAATTATTTTAAGATATCTCAAAGTGAGTTTCAGATATCTTTAAAAGTAAATTACATTTTAAGATATCCGAAATTCATTTTGAGATCTCTAACTGTTAATTTGGCCATATAATATATTTGTATCTATCATTATTGCTAAACCTTTGGATTATAAGCCAAACTGTTCGATAAATCAGTGTCAAACAATGGCACCTGGTTAACATTACCTTGTATAAATATCAAAACCATTGTATATTTGTGGAAATTAAGGACCCAAAAATAGTAGATTTATTAAAAAAATAAAAATAAAACAATTATAGGTATGAATGCATGGAGTGAGCACAATTTAAGGTAAACAAGGAAAAATAAACACTATATGCTGCTTTTCTAGGCTTAAATAGACAGCCAATGTCCTGTTTACACCCTGGGTTGGCTGCCCGCTTCCACAGCTGTATATTTCCAAAGTCTTTCCATTATTACCTAAATCACTCAATCTTTGTACTACTTATGCCAATTTAACCCAAGTCACGATTAATGTTGTGGCTCTGAACTCAACTGTCCACTGAGGTGGCTGACTTATATCCAATGTTTGGTTTCTTCTGGTCAAATCCCTGGGACTGCTTTTTTGGGTTAGCAATGTGCCCTGTAAGCCCTGAACTCATCCTTGAGGAGCTCCATCTTGTGAACTCTGTTTATTATGTAATGTTCAGCATCTGATTCCCTTTAAATGGGCAGAAAGTTTGTCCTCTCCTGTGTATGGCAGGTGTACATATAGCATAGACCTTTTTGAGTCACAGAGCACTTTAAGAATCTGATGAAAGCTATGTACCCCTTTCCCAAAAATATAAATATAAACACAACTTTGCATGCAATGAATATTATGTACTTTATTTATCGAGATTTGATTGTCTCAAACTTTAAAGTAAACAATCTAAAAAAAACACTCCTTTTTATGCAAAAAGTCATGGCCACTCATTATAATTATGAAACACAATCCTTTTGTGCAAATTAAAACAGATCTACTACTACTATGTTTTCTACTGCCATTACTACTACTACTACATCTACTCTGAATCAACAGTACCGGGTTGTATAGTGAATATAAATGTTAATTTTTATCTGACCTTCATGGACCCCCTGCAACCATCCATAGACCCCCTAGGCGTCCAGGAACATCAGCTTAAGAACCCCTGCCCTAGACGCTTCTCTAGTTAACATTTCACAAGTTGGGGACAGTCTAAGTTACCTTTTGTTCTCCATTTTCATTTTCCTAAAATTATTTCCCTTAAGTTATTACACTTTAGCTGCCTCTTGTGAATGTAGAGAAAAGCCAAGCAAAATTATCACCTTTTATTGGCTAACTAAAAAGATTACAATATGCAAGCTTTCGAGGCAACTCAGGCCCCTTCTTCAGGCAAGATGAAGAAGGGGCTTGAGTTGCCTCAAAAGCTTGCTTATTGTAATCTTTTTAGTTAGCCAATAAAAGGTGTCATTTTGCTTGGCTTTTCTCGACATTCATAATGGCTAACACGGTACAACACCTTAGTGCTACCTCTTGTGAAAAAGACCAACACTGCCCCCTAGTGGTGTTTGGCAGACATGCACATGAACACTGAAACACCAGTTATATAGTCCTCTTTTGTGGCAACTCCTCTGTTCAGCAGTCCCAGTACTGATTGGACCCCCTCTATAATATTTTTTGGGAAGTGTCTTGGGACGTTGGTGACTATGGACATTAAGTATATAAAATAATAAGTCTATCTTTGTATTCAGTACATTATATTAAGTAACACTTTTTTCCTTTCCTATTTTTTCTTCACAGATTTAGGGCAGAATCTGAATCTGAATACTGTGGTTGTGGCAGTGGCATTGATTGTAGCAGTGGCCATTTTTGCTGGTGCCGTGGTTTTCAAGGCGAAAATGTCAAAGGTGGTCAGATATGAAAGCCTTCCTTCATCGGGTTTTTGAATATCTTGACAATGGCGTCTCAATGGAGCAGATTTCTGAGGAGAAATAAGAGTGAAAAGGCGCTCTCAGCTTCACTATAAACAGATGTGGTGATAATTGAATTAAAATCAGGGTCGGGTTTTTAATTTAACGTTAAATTTGATTTTTCTTTTTAATCAGTCTGAAAGAAATCAAACACAGACAGTAAATAACCATCACACTTATTTCTTCATGTTTAATTTCAGCTCATTCTATTTAGGGGGTTTTCTTAATGCCAAAGCTCTAATTTACCTATCATGTCTACAGATTGGGTGAGGTGCTGCACTGGTGCTTCTTGGAACCATCATCTTGGGTTCAAACCCCTCAGGTGAAGTTCTCTTTGAGTTTTCCTCACACATTCTAAAGATGTGCATTGGGGGTCAGTTAGTCATCAACATGGGCATCTCATGTGAATTTTAGTGGAACAAGCAATGGACTGGCACACTTGTGCCTGATTCTATTGGCATAGGCGTTGCTCCACTGTGCCCTCCAATTGGATTACGTGGGTCTCATAATGTTATTTTTGCTATGTTAGATTAGACACACTGAAAATACGTACAGCACTCTGGTCCCAATGTGTCAAGAGAGTATCGGCAACAGAAGTAAAGCAGGCTGTTAAACTCCTCTTCTTTATTTTGATTCCATATGTTTGAATGATGTTGTCTTCTAAGTGTCCTTCTCCTGTCTTCTAACTCAGATGTTGGTATTTACTGTCATGTCCTCAGCATAATCTAAAGAGATTTTTTTAATTATCAGTGTACTGTCTGAACATCTAATTAAAGATTTTGAAATATCAAAATGTCTTCTGGGTGTTATTTGTACAATAAAACATTAAAGCTAACTGAGAAATTGACCAGACCAACTGCAATAAATGAAGAGGGGTGTTTATTTGGGATTCCCTTTGAAATATGCCACAAAGCCCTCCTTATGATCATTTTTTCACTCTCCAACTTAAGCACCTCAACACCTCAGACACCTGGTAGGGTTGTGATGGGTGGGAGGTTGAAGGAGACCACCAGTAGTCTTTATCTCTAACCCAACCAAGAGGGATTTCAAGCAAAGGAACCAAAACATATGAGCAGTCCCACAGCCAGCTCCTGTTAGCCTTGAATAAAGCCCACCTCTCCATCCATTTCATGTGTGAGAGAAGAACCGGCATCTCAGCTCATGTGAAGCCCAACCCCTTACCTGGCCAGAAAGCCTTGATAATAGAAGGTCAGGGTGGGACTAACAATACCTCCTTTCCATGCCAGAACTTGGATGTGGATGGACATTACAGTGAGGCTGGTGTCCAAATAGCACAGGGAGTAACTGCCTGCTATGGGCAAAGTATCCCCTTGTATACTGGGCAGCAGCATTATGGACTCCTGCAGGGCAGCCCTGTCAAGCTCTGGAGTTTTGTGGCTCAGTGACACCCCCTACAGGCCACACATAAAATGACTTCCATTATAAACTGCCCTCCATAATTGTTTGGTAAACAGACACAAGTATTCCTAGATTGACCCCTCTGCTCCACAGTTTAAAATTATAAATCGAACCATTCAGACATCGTGATTAACGTGCACATTGCAGACTTTCAATTCAGGGGATTTGCAGACATTTCGGTCACACCATGTAGAAATGACTTTTTTTCTAATGGTCTCCACATTTCAGGACAGGAATAACGTGTGTGACAATTGGCGTCACAGGTGTTTGTGATTCCTCAGGTGGGTTTCATGACTTCATCAGATACCTCAGCTTGCTTCTCCCCTTTGTAGTCTGTAGTTGCTATTGTTTGAGCTGTGCTAAGGAAAGTCAAAGAAGCCATTATGAGCCTGACCAACAAGAATGAAAACATTGGAGATATCGGTGAAACCTTAGGATGACCAAAATCAATTGTCTGGAATATCATGAAGAAGAAAGAACGCACTGGTGGGCTCAGTAATCGCAAAGGGACTGGTAGCCCAAGGAAGAACTCCACTGCTGATGACAGAAGAATTTTCACTGTGGTAAAGAAAAAGTCCCCAATGCCTGTCTAACAGACTAGAAGCAGTCTTCAGGGAGCTGATGTGGATGTGTCAGAGACGACTATCAGCAGAAGACTTCATGAAAACAAATACTGAGTCCACACTGAAAGATGGAGACCACAAGTTAGCTGCAAAAACAGGATGGCCGGATTACAACTTCCCTGGAAGAAATTTGACCTTTTACAGAAGCTCTTTAAATAAATAAATATATAGATAGTGTGACAGATAGGGGGCGCTGTCATCCCCTTGAACCCTCAGACCAATCGTCAGACACCAGATAAAAGTCCAAATATTGACTTTATTATAATAATAATGTGCACAAAGCAGCTTCACCACCACTATACTCAATAAACAATCAATAATCCAACAATAACAATTCCTCCACACCACCCAGCAGCTCAGTCACCCTTCCTCCCAACTCGGCTCACTGCTGGGATCTCCCACAGTCCTTTTAAAGTCTTTAACTCGGAAGTGTTTCTGTCCCTCAGTCCATGTGACTTTATAACACTTCTGGGTCAGGTGAAAACTTCTTCTTTTCTTCAACCCGGAAGTACAGTATATCATTTCCTCTGTCCCCGTGACAGGGAAGTACTTCCGGGTTATAAGGAAAATACAAGTCCCTGAGCCTCCCTGCAGCATCCCCTGGTGGCCCCCATGGTATCCAGCAGGGCTGTGATGAAAGACTCCAAGTTCCCTGATGCCCTGCTGGAATTCGGGGCCCTTCCATGTTGTAGGAATGGCTCCATCTGGCGGCTTAGGGGTAT
This sequence comes from Erpetoichthys calabaricus, assembly GCF_900747795.2. Taxonomy (NCBI): domain Eukaryota; kingdom Metazoa; phylum Chordata; class Cladistia; order Polypteriformes; family Polypteridae; genus Erpetoichthys; species Erpetoichthys calabaricus. The sequence goes on along the minus strand of NC_041395.2, from coordinate 338,529,581 downwards.
TGGCCGGGATAAGCTGCCGGCCATATTTCACAATAGATAAATAAATAAATAAATATTCACACATACTATGGCCTGAACATACACCAGAATGACTTAAAATGTTATTTCCCAACCTCGGTCCTGTGGACCCCCTGTGGCTGCAGGTTTTTGCTCCAACAGGCTTCGGTTTTTATTTGGACTCCTGGGCTAATTAAGTGATGTGTTATTTCCCAAGTTCTGTGCTTTGGGAACAATACAGAAATTAGAAAACTAAGCTTTGTATTTGAGTCCAAAACACTCATATATCAAGGTGAATTTCCCCATAAGAAATAATGGAAACTCAGATGATTTGTTCCACAACCCAAAACTATTCATATAAAAATGATTAATACAAAATCTAAAGTAAAAATACATAAAACAAATTAACCTGCACTTTACCTTTGAAAAGAATCATGGCTGGTGTGAGTGAGTTTCTAAACTCTTGTGGGACTCCACCCAACGGGACGACACTCGGAAGAGCGTCCCAAAGTAATCGCAGTCTCCCAGCGCTGTAGCAGTTCGCTGTAAAAGCGAATCCAAAAAGATCGCGGACAGTGTGAAAGAAAACTCCTGACTTAGCAGTCCCAGTCCCAGAGTGGCCCTATACAGGATTATTGTTATTCGTATAATGAAAAAGGCACTATATAAATAAAATGTATCATTATTTTTTTTAATTATTACTAAAGGATCCCTAGTCATGTTTGTTGACACACTGCTGCTGAATAATTTGTTGGCCAGAAGTCCTTAGTGTTAGTGTGTCAGAGTGAGGATTGTACATTGACGTGACAAACATATAAAACCGCAAACATTATGAATATAATGAACTGAATGCATTGTAGTTTCATTTTAGGAGGGCCAGTGCTGCATATTTGCACTAAAGAATTTTTTAATTTTTCTTTTGTGATTCCTTCTCTGCATAAAAACGCCTTAACTTTCATTCCCTCCAACTTGTTTATAGGCTAATGTTTTGACACAACATGGTTTGTTTGCTGCTGCCTGAAGACAATACAAAGGAAAACAGTAAGTACAGTAAGTAAGTAAACTTTATTTATAAAGAGTTTTTCTGCACAATCAAATAAATTGTGGGCTGTATCAGGAGTGGGCAGGAGAAGTATAGGGACTTTGTTAAATGGTGCGACTCAAACCACCTACAACTGAATACCAGCAAAACCAAGGAGCTGAGGGTAGATTTTAGGAGGACGAGGCCCCTCATGGACCCCGTGATCATCAGAGGTGACTGTGTGCAGAGGGTGCAGACCTATAAATACCTGACAGTGCAGCAGGATGATAAATTGAACTGGACTGCCAATACTGATGCTCTGTGTAAGAGAGGACAGAGTCGACTATACTTCCTTAGAAGGCTGGCGTCCTTCAACATCTGCAATAAGATGCTGCAGATGTTCTATCAGACGTTTGTGGCGAGTGCCCTCTTCTATGCGGAGGTGTGCTGGGGAGGCAGCATAAAGAAGAGGGACGCCTCACGCCTGGACAAACTGGTGAGGAAGGCAGGCTCTATTGTAGGCACGGAGCTGGAGAGTTTGACATATGTGGTGGAGAACGGGCGCTGAGCAGACTCCTATCAATTATGGAGAATCCACTGATCTACTGAACAGGATCATCTCCAGATAGAGGAGCTTCTTCAGTGACAGACTGCTGTCACTTTCCTGCTACACTTACAGACTGAAGAGATTGTTCTTCCCCCACACTATGCGACTCTTCAATTCCACCCGGGGTGGGGTAAACGTTAACATTATTCAAAGTTATTGTCTGTCTGTATACCTGTATTGTTATTACTCTTTAATTTAATATTGTTCTTTATCAGTATGCTGCTGGTGGAGTATGTGAATTTCACCCTGCTCTTTTTACCTTGCGCTCGCCACAAACGTCTGATAGAACATCTGCAGCATCTTATTGCAGATGTTGAAGGACGCCAGCCTTCTAAGGAAGTATAGTTGGCTCTGTCCTCTCTTACACAGAGCATCAGTATTGGCAGTCCAGTCCAATTTATCATCCAGCTGCACTCTCAGGTATTTATAGGTCTGCACCCTCTGCACACAGTCACCTCTGATGATCATGGGGTCCATGAGGGGCCTTGTCCTCCTAAAATCCACCCTCAGCTCCTTGGTTTTGCTGGTGTTCAGTTGTAGGTGGTTTGAGTCACACTATGTAACAAAGTCCTTGATTAGGTCCCTATACTCCTCCTGCCCACTCCTGATGCAGCCCACGATTTATTTGATTGTGCAGAAAAGCTCTTTATAAATAAACTTTACTTACTTACTTTGCTTACTGTTTTCCTTTGCATTGTCTTCAGGCAGCAGCAAACAAACCATGTTGTGTCAAAACATTAGCCTATAAACAAGTTGAAAGGAATGAAAGTTAATGCGTTTTTATGCAGAGAAGGAATCACATCTCTGTTTTAACTACAGTTCGGTATCTAATCCTGAGAAGTGACAGCAGGTAGCTGATACAAACCAGAAAGAAAAATTAAACAATTCTTTAGTGCAAATATGCAGCACTGGCCCTCCTAAAATGAAACTACAATGCATTCTGTTCATTATATTCATAATGTTTGCGGTTTTATATGTTTGTCACGTTAATGTACAATCCTCACTCTGACACAATAACACTGAGGACTTCCGGCCAAGAAATCATTCAGCAGCAGTGTGTCAACAAACATGACTAGGGATCCTTTAGTAATAATTAAAAAAAATAATGATACATTTTATTTATATAGTGCCTTTTTCATTATACCAATAACAATAATCCTGTATAGGGCCACTCTGGGACTGGGACTGCTAAGTCAGGAGTTTTCTTTCACACTGTCCGCGATCTTTTTGGATTCGCTTTTACAGCGAACTGCTACAGCGCTGGGAGACTGCGATTACTTTGGGACACTCTTCCGTGTGTCGTCCCATTGGGTGGAATCCCACAAGAGTTTAGAAACTCACTCACACCAGCCATAATTGTTTTCAAAGGTAAAGTGCTAATTTGTTTTATGTATTTTTACTTTATATTTTGTATTAATCATTTTTATATGAATAGTTTTGGGTTGTGGAACGAATCATCTGAGTTTCCATTATTTCTTATGGAGAAATTCACCTTGATATATGAATGTTTTGGACTCATATACAAAGCTTAGTTTTCTAATTTCTATATTGTTCCCAAAGCACAGAATTTGGGAAATAACACATCACTTAAATAGCCCAGGAATCCAAATAAAAACCGAAGCCTGTTGGAGCAAAAACCTGCAGCCACAGGGGGACCCCAGGACCGAGGTTGGGAAACATTTTAAGTCATTCTGGTGTGTGTTCTGGCCATAGTGTGTGTGAATATTTATTTATTTATTTATTTATTTATTTATTTATTTATTATTTAGCTTATCCTGGCCAATACCCCCAAGCCACCAGATGGAGCCATCCCTGCAAAATGGTAGGGCCCCAAATTCCAGCAAGGCATCAGGGAATTTGGAGTCTTTCATCACAGCCCTGCTGGATACCGTGGGGGTCGCCAGGTGATGCTGCAGGGAGGCTCAGGGACTTGTATTTTCCTTATAACCCGGAAGAACTTCCCTGTCACGGAGACAGAGGAAATGATATACTTCCGGGTTGAAGAAAAGAAGTTTTCACCTGACCCGGAAGTGTTATAAAGTCACATGGACTGAGGGACAGAAACACTTCTGAGTTAAAGACTTTAAAAGGACTGTGGGAGATCCCAGCAGTGAGCCGAGTTAGGAGGAAGGGTGACTGAGCTGCTGGGTGGTGTGGAGGAATTGTTATTGTTAGATTATTGATTGTTTATTGAGTATAGTGGAGGTGAAGTTGCTTTGTTCACATTATTATTATAATAAAGTCAATATTTGGACTTTTATCTGGTGTCTGACGATTGGTCTGACTGTTCAAGGGGATGACAGCGCCCCTTTTTTGTCACACTATCTATATATTTATTTTATTTATTTAAAGAGCTTCTGTAAAAAGTCAAATTTCTTCCAGGGAAGTTGTAATCCGGCCATCCTGTTTTTGCAGCTAACTTGTGGTCTCCATCTTTCAGTGTGGACTCAGTATTTCTTTTCATGAAGTCTTCTGCTGATAGTCGTCTCTGACACATCCACATCAGCTCCCTGAAGACTGCTTCTAGTCTGTTAGACAGGCACTGGAGGCTTTTTCTTTACCACAGTGAAAATTCATCTGTCATCAGCAGTGGAGATCTTCCTTGGGCTACCAGTCCCTTTGCGATTACTGAGCCCACCAGTGCGTTCTTTCTTCTTCATGATATTCCAGACAGTTGATTTTGGTCATCCTAAGGTTTCACCGATATCTCCAATGTTTTTATTCTTATTGGTCAGGCTCATAATGGCTTCTTTGACTTAGCACAGCTCAAACAATAGCAACTACAGACTACAAAGGGGAGAAGCAAGCTGAGGTATCTGATGAAGCCATGAAACCCACCTGAGGAATCACAAACACCTGTGACGCCAATTGTCACACACGTTATTCCTGTCCTGAAATGTGGAGACCATAAGAAAAAAAAGTCATTTCTACATGGTGTTACCGAAATGTCTGCAAATCCCCTGAATTGAAAGTCTGCAATGTACACTTTAATCACGATGTCTGAATGGTTCGATTTATAATTTTAAACTGTGGAGCAGAAGGATAAATCTAGGAATACTTGTGTCTGCTTCCCAAACATTATGGAGGGCACTGTATAATGGAAAAAGTCATTTTATGTGTGGCCTGTAGGGGGTGTCACTGAACCCCAAAACTCCAGAGCTTGACAGGGCTGCCCTGCAGGAGTCCATAATGCTGCTGCCTAGTATACAAGGGGATACTTTGCCCATAGCAGGCAGTTACCCCCTGTGCTATTTGGACACCAGCCTCACTGTAATGTCCTTCCACATCCAGGTTCTGGCATGGAAAGGAGGTATTGTTAGTCCTCCCTTACCTTCTATTATCAAGGCTTTCTGGCCAGGTAATGGGGTGGGCTTCACATGAGCTGAGATGCTGGTTCTTCTCTCACACATGAAATGGATGGAGAGGTGGGCTTTATTCAAGGCTAACAGGAGCTGGCTGTGGGACTGCTCATATGTTTTGGCTCCTTTGCTTGAAATCCCTCTTGGATTTATCTTTAGAGATAAAGACTACTGGTGGTCTCCAACCTCCCACCCATCGCAACCCTACCAGGTGTCTGAGGTGTTGAGGTGCTTAAGTTGGAGAGTGAAAAAATGATCATAAGGAGGGCTTTGTGGCATATTTCAAAGGGAATCCCAAATAAACACCCCTCTTCATTTATTGCAGTTGGTCTGGTCAATTTCTCAGTTAGCTTTAATGTTTTATTGTACAAATAACACCCAGTAGACATTTTGATATTTCAAAATCTTTAATTAGATGTTCAGACAGTACACTGATAATTTAAAAAATCTCTTTAGATTATGCTGAGGACATGACAGTAAATACCAACATCTGAGTTAGTAGACAGGAGAAGGACACTTAGAAGACAACATCATTCAAACACATGGAATCAAAATAAAGAAGAGGAGTTTAACAGCCTGCTTTACTTCTGTTGCCGATACTCTCTTGACACATTGGGACCAGAGTGCTGTACGTATTTTCAGTGCTTCTAATCTAACATAGCAAACATAACATTATGAGACCCATGTAATCAAATTGGAGGGCACAGTGGAGCAAACAATAGTATCAGGCACCAGTGTGCCAGTCCATTGCTGGTTCCACTCAAATTCACATGAGATGCCCATGTTGATGACTAACTGACCCCCAATGCACATCTTTAGAATGTGGGAGGGAAACTCAAAGAGAACTTCACCTGAGGGGTTTGAACCCAAGATGATGGTTCCAGGAAGCACCAGTGCAGCACCTCACCCAATCTGTAGACATGATAGCTAAATTAGAGCTTTGGCATTAAGAAAACCCCATAAATAGAATGAGCTGAAATTAAACATGAAGAAATACGTGTGATGGTTATTTACTGTCTGTGTTTGATTTCTTTCAGACTGATTAAAAAGAAAAATCAAATTTAACGTTAATTTAAAAACCCGACCCTGATTTTAATTCAATTATCACCACATCTGTTTATAGTGAAGCTGAGAGCGCCTTTTCACTCTTATTTCTCCTCAGAAATCTGCTCTATTGAGACGCCATTGTCAAGATATTCAAAAACCCGATGAAGGAAGGCTTTCATATCTGACCACCTTTGACATTTTCGCCTTGAAAACCAGGGCACCAGCAAAAATGGCCACTGCTACAATCAATGCCACTGCCACAACCACAGTGTTCAGATTCAGATTCTGCCCTAAATCTGTGAAGAAAAAATAGGAAAGGAAAAAAATGTTAATTAATATAATGTACTGAATACAAAGATATACTTATTATTTTATATACTTAATGTCCATAGTCACCAACGTCCCAAGACACTTTCCAAAAAATATTATAGAGGGGGGTCCAATCAGTACTGGGACTGCTGAACAGAGGGGTTGCCACAAAAGAAGACTATATAATTGGTGTTTCAGTGTTCATGCACATGTCTGGGCAAACACCACTAGGGGGCAGTGTTCGTCTTTTTTACAAGAGGTAGCTAAAGAGTAATAACTTAAGGGAAATATATTTAGGAAAATGAAAATGGAGAACAAAAGATAACTTATTAGACTGTCCCCAACTTGTGAAATGTTAACTAGAGAAGTGTCTAGGCCAGGGGTTTTTAAGATGATGTCCCTGGACACCTTGGGGGTCTATGGATGGTTTCAGGGGGTCCGTGAAGGTCAGATAAAAATTAACATTTATATTCACTATACAGCCCGGCACTGTTGATTCAGAGTAGATGTAGTAGTAGTAGTAATGGCAGTAGAAAACATAGTAGTAGTAGATCTGCTTTAATTTGCACAAAAGGATTGTGTTTCATAATTATAATGAGTGGCCATTACTTTTTGCATAAAAAGGAGTATTTGTTTTAGATTGTTTAATTTAAACTTTGAGAAAATCAATCTCGATAAATAAAGTACATAATATTCATTGCATGCAAAGTTGTGTTTATATTTATATTTCTGGGAAAGGGGGTCCATAGCTTTCATCAGATTCTTAAAGTGGTCTGTGACTCAAAAAGGTCTATGCTATATGTACACCTGCCATACACCAGAGAGGACAAACTTTCTGCCCATTTAAAGGGAATCAGATGCTGAACATTACATAATAAACAGAGTTCACAAGATGGAGCTCCTCAAGGATGAGTTCAGGGCTTACATGGCACATTGCTAACCCAAAAAAGCAGTCCCAGGGATTTGACCAGAAGAAACCAAACTTTGGGTATAAATCTGCCACCTCAGTGGACAGTTGAGTTCAGAGCCACAACATTAATCGTGACTTGTGTAAAATTGGCATAAGTACTACAAAGACTGAGTGATTTAGGTAATAATGGAAGGACTTTGGAAATATACAGCTGTGGAAGTGGGCAGCCAACCCAGGGTGTAAATAGGACATTGGCTGTTTATTTAAGCCTAGAAAGGCAGCATATAGTGTTTATTTTTCCTTGTTTACCTTAAATTGTGCTCACTCCATGCATTCAGATCTATAATTGTTTTATTTTTATTTTTTAATAAATCTACTATTTCTGGGTCCTTAAGTTCCACAAATATACAATGGTTTTGATATTTATACAAGGTAATGATAACCAGGTGCCATTGTTTGACACTGATTTATCGCACAATTTGGCTTATAATACAAAGGTTTAGCAATAATGATAGATACAAATATTATGAAATTCACTATGCTAATGGAAGTTCTAAATGATTGATATCATTTTACAACATATATATGTGAATTTCCCCTTGGGATTAATAAAGTATCTATACTCCCTCCATCCTCAATATTCCACTGACCTCCCTCTCATTTACACACATGTATTGTTCCTACTGACCTTCATTCCTCTCCTCTCTAGAGCATATTTCCACCTCTCCAGGGTCTCCTCAACCTGCTCCCTACTCTCATTACAAATCACAATGTCATCAGCAAACATCATAGTCCACGGGGACTCCTGTCTAATCTCATCTGTCAACCTGTCCATCACCATTGCAAATAAGAAAGGGCTCAGAGCCAATCCCTGATGTAATCCCACCTCCACATGGAATGCATCCGTCACTCCTACCGCAGACCTCACCACTGTCACACTTCATCGTACATATCCTGTACCACTCTTACGTACTTCTCTGCCACTCCCAACTTCCTCATACAATACCACAGCTCCTCTTGAGGCACCCTGTCATGTGCTTTCTCCAGGTCCACAAAGACCCAATGCATCTCCTTCTGGCCTTCTCTATAGTTCTCCATCAAAACCCTAAGAGCAAACATCACATCTGTAGTGTTCTTTGTTGGCATGAAACCACACTGCTGCTCACTAATCATCACCTCACTTCTTAACTGAGCTTCCACTACTCTTTCCTATAACTTCATTCTGTGGCTCATCAATTTTATCCCCCTGTAGCTACTACAGCTCTGCACATCCCCCTTATTGTTAAAATTCGTTACCTTATATATATATCTAATAAACACTTCTCCACTCCACAATCTAGTTAAAAACTCCACTGCCATCTCTCCTAAACACCTCCATGTTTCAACAGGTTTTTCATCTGGACCAATGGCCTCTCCATTCTGCATCCTCTTCATAGCTGTTCTTAATTCCTCCTTGCTAATCTGTTGTATTTCCTGATTCACTATCTCCACATCATCCAACCTTCACTCTCTCTTGTTCTCTTCATTCATCAGCATCTCAAAGTACTCTTTCCACCTGCTCAATGCACACTCCTCGGTTGTGAGTATGTTACCATCTTTATCCTTTATCACCCTAACCTGCTGTACATCTTTTCCAACTTGCCCCCTCTGTCTAGTCCTCCAGTCCTTTTCTCCCTCCTTAGTGTCCAGCCTCTCATAGAACTCATCATACACCTTTTCTTTAGCCTTCACCACCTCTCTCTTCACCTTGCACCTTATCTCCTTGTACTCTTGTCTAATTTCTGCATCTCTCTGATTATCCCATTTCTTATTCGCCATCCTCTTCCTCTGTATACTCTCTTGTACATCCCCATTCCACCACCAAGTTTCCTTTTCCACTTTCCTCTGTCCAGATGTCATGCCAAGCACCCTTCTTGCTGTCACCCTTACTGTATCTGCTGTAGTTTACCAGCTGTCTAGTAACTTTTCACTGCCACCCAGTGCCTGTTTTACCTCCTCCCTGAACTCAACCTCACAGTCTTCCTTTTTCTCCTTCCACCATTTAATTCTTGGCTCTTCCCTCACTCTCCAACTCTTCTTGATCTTCAACGTCATCCTACAGACCACCATCCTATGCTGTTTAACTACACTTTCCCCTGCCACCACTTTGCAGTCTCCAATCTTGTTCAGACTGGCCCTTCCACATAGAATATAATCTACTTGTGTGCATCTTCTTCCACTCTTGTATGTCACCCTCTGTTCCTCCCTGTTCTTGAAATATGCATTCACCACAGCCATGTCCATCCTTGTTGCAAAATCCACTACCATCTGACCTTCTTCATTCCTCTCCTTGACACCATACCTACCCATTACCTCCTCATCTCCTCTGTTCCCTTCACCAACATATCCAGTGAAGTCTGCTCTAATCACCACTGTCTCTCCTTTTGGTACACTGTCCATCGCTTATTTCTCATCCTTCACACACCCAACTTGCGGGACTTATGTACTAACAACATTCACCATCACATCTCCAATTTCCAGTTTCATAATCATCACTCTGTCTGACACTCTTTTCACCCCCAAAACATTCTTGACATACTCTTCATTCAGAATAACCCTTACCCCATTTCTCCTCCCATCCACACTATGACAGAACAATTTGAACCCACCTCTGAACCACCTGGCCTTACTCCCCTTCCATTTAGTCTCTTGTAATCACAACATATCAGCTTTCTTTCACTCCATCACATCAGCTAACTCTCCCCCCTTACCATGAATGCAGCCAACATTCAAAATTCCTACCCTCACTTCCACTCTCTTTAACTTCTAACACCCCCCCATATCCACCCCAGACACGCCTTCCCCCCACCCTCTCCTTCTTCTACCAGCAGTAGCTAAAACTCCTCTCTAGGCACTCTGTCATATGCCAATAGTACTGGAGGTGATGATTGTAAAAAAAGGGCCTCAACCGATCCAGGAATGGAAATTCGTATTGCTGTCCACATATTTTTCTGGCAAATGCCCTTCCTGACATAACCCTCCCCATTTACCAAGCTTGGGACTGGCAATAAGAAAAACAATGGTTTGTGCAACCCCTGTTTCTGGGTGACACATATACAATAATAGCTTCCATTATTATTATTGAATGAAATTATTATTGTGAATTTCCCCTTGGGATTAATAAAGTATCTATCTATCTATCTATCTATCTATCTATCTATCTATCTATCTATCTATCTATCTATCTATCTATCTATCTATCTATCTATCTATCTATCTATCTATCTATCTATCTATCTATCTATCTATCTATCTATCTATCAAGAACTGTTCTTCTTAATGGTTGCCAAAATGACAAAAGTAAGTCAGTCTGTGACAAAGTAAAAAGAGATTCACTGAAAGCATTCTTCACTAACTTAGACCCAAAAAACAGATTCAGCCTTACTGTTATTGTATTGAGTCTTCCCAGCAGGGTAGAGGGGTCCTTGGGAAATGAAGTGTTTCTGGCTCTCCAAAGACGTTGACCTCCTCTTCCTGTCTGTGCCATTTGTGCTGTCAATGCAGTCCTGAGAGCATCGGGTGTCTAGACTGTCAGCGTCACACAGAATGACACTGCAGGTGATGAACACCTAAAAGTAGAACAACAATATAAACATTTGATAGAATCAACAAGCAGATAAAATGATTATATTTGGAAATATGAGTGAATGTGTGCTCATCGCTTACCTGGGGGTAACTTCCAATAAAACTGAAGGCTTCCAGTCCAAGGTTAAATTGAGTCTGATTGGTGGGAAAGATCATTACACTATCATCTATAACATACCTAGAAGAGACACAATTCAATGTATAAATCAATTATTCAATTAGACAGAACATTCTAGCACCAAGTGAGAAATGTGTCGGTGGTTTCACATTTATATTACTTTAGCTATGTAAGCCCATACTGTAAAAAGCCCGGGCTCCTAGAAACCACAGATTCTGGCACTTCAATCAATCAATCGCATTGGTTTACGCATTAGAAGCTAAGTGAGGCTCTCTTTCCTTTGTGGTTTTATTTTGCCGACGTGCTTGCCTCAGTTGTCTATCGGTGGCTAAACCAGTTTCTCTGTCCTCGGAGGTTTTGTTTTTTTCCAATGTGCTCGCCTCGCTTGTGTATTAGCGAGTTTCTCCTTTATCTGCAGTTTCACTTTGGCGACATAGTCAGTTTCTTTGAGCTTCATGCTGTTCCCTTGCACTTTCTGGCCGGACAGACAGACACACACACTTCGATGCATCAACGTTTATATATAAGATAACAATCTTGAATCACATGGACAATGACAATATGGGGAAACCTCTCTTAGTTTCATTTTATTTTCATTTATTCTTAGGCTTCATTTGAATGAAGTTATACAGAACACATAACTTATCAGTTCACTTTGAACAGCTATTAATCCACTTTTAGGGTGAGTGTTGGGCATAAGAGGGGAGCAAAAAATGGATGGGGCAGCAGTCTATCGCAGGACACACTTACTCACGCACTTGGCCCTGATAGTGGGTAATATTAACATGATACACGCATCTTTAGGTTCTGAGAGGGAAAACTGGAGACCATGTAAATACACAGGTAGACCTTAAACAGAACCCAGTGTCCTTCTACACCACAGAACTAGATAGATAGATAGATAGATAGATAGATAGATAGATAGATAGATAGATAGATAGATAGATAGATAGATAGATAGATAGATAGATAGATAGATAGATAGATAGATAGATAGATAGATAGATAGATAGATAGATAGATAGATAGATAGATAGATAGATAGATAGATAGATAGATAGATAGATACTTTATTAATCCCAAGGGGAAATTCACATACTCCAGCAGCAGCATACTGATAAGGAAACAATATTAAATTAAAGAGTGATAAAAATGTGGGTAAAACAGACAATAACTTTATAATGTTAACGTTTACCACCCTGTGTGGAACTGAAGAGTCACATAGTGTGGGGGAGGAACGATGTCCTCAGTCTGTCAGTGGAGCAGGACGGTGACAGCAGTCTGTCGCTGAAGCTGCTCCTCTGTCCGGAGATGAAACTGTTTAGTGGATGCAGTGGATTCTCCATGATTGACAGGAGTCTGCTCAGTGCCCGTCGCTATGCCACAGAGGTCAAACTGTCCATCTTCATGCCTACAATAGAGCCTGCTTTCCTCACCAGTTTGTCCAGGCGTGAGGCGTCCTTCTTCTTTATGCTGCCTCCCCAGCACACCACCGCGTAGAAGAGGGCACTCACCACAACTGTCTGATAGAACATCTGCAGCATCTTATTGCAGATGTTGAAGGACGCCGGCCTTCTAAGGAAGTATAGTCGGCTCTGTCCTCTCTTACACAGAGCATCAGTATTGGCTGTCCAGTCTAATTTATCATCCAGCAGCACTCCCAGATATTTATAGGTCTGCACCATCTGCACACAGTCACCTTTGATGATCATGGGGTCCATGATGGGTCTGGGCCTCCTAAAATCCACCACCAGCTCCTTGGTTTTGCTTGTGTTCAGTTGTAGGTGGTTTGAGTTAACAAAGTCCTTGATTAGGTCCTTATACTCCTCCTCCTGCCCACTCCTGATGCATCCCACGATAGCATGAATAGATAATGACTGACTAATGATGCAGTGCAGGAGATCTGACCCTCAAATACATCTGAACAGTATCACACCTTAGTATACGTGGACAATGAATGTGGAATCATTTTTGGATCATTAGACATTGAACAATGAATACTGTATATATGTTGTCATTACTTATGTCATTATGTGAATTTCCTATTGGGATTAATAAAGTATCTATCTATCTATCTATCTATCTATCTATCTATCTATCTATCTATCTATCTATCTATCTATCTATCTATCTATCTATCTATCTATCTATCTATCTATCTATCTATCTATCTATCTACTTCTATGTAGTTAAATTTCAAGCATTATTAGGATTTAGAATGAAGCTCAAAAATGTCTGAGAATTGAAATCTCTGACAATTTAAAGGGCAACCAAGAAACTCACCTAAAGATAAGGGCCTAATCTGTACCATTAAACACTTTAAACATGTAAATGTGATTTACCCATTTGAAATGATGTCATAATAGATGGAATCATTGGGGTCATCATGAAGCGTACTCCGGCATGTGTCGACAAACAGCTTGATGTTCTCCAGCGATGAATCCACACTGATGCCCATGTACAACATCTGCCCGAGTTCCACCTTAAGTGGGTACTCGCTGGGGTCGATGATGCTTGTGAACTCGCTGCTGTCATAAATCTCAAACAAAAAGGTGACGGTCCCAAAGCCGGCTTCATAGAATTTGTAGTCGGACTTGTGAGGGCTAAATGAAGCAGACACTTGACCCGTATTTGGATAAGCACAACTGAAGGGAATCTCCACCTGGTTTCCTTTGCTTATAATTTGATTAGGATAATCAAAAGTTGAAATTTCATTCTGGAAAATTATGACAGTGCCATTATCCTAAAAAAGAAATTACAAGTTAAAGTGTTAACCATTATACTGGGGAAGTTAAAAAAATCAAGCAAAATAAAACAAACTAAAGCACAGACATAACTATCATGTTTCAAACGGTCATTTACTTTCACAATGATTGGTTGCCCTCCATCATGTGACTGTCATATGAACAAAAAACAGAAACACAACAGGCAGAGATTGAAAGGACCTTCAATCAGGCAAAGGAAAGACTAAGAGCAGGGTCAAGTTTAAAAAGAAATCATGTCATTTAAGTTTATTTATGTCCAGAGACAGTATGATTACTGCCCTGTTCTCTCCTTTTCCCACGTTTTGTCACAGAGCCCCATATTTTAGTGTTTGTTGCCATGAAACATTGCTCAAGCTTAGTTCTTTTTATGGGAGAAGAAGGAAGTTTAAAAGATTACTATGAATAAGTACCTCGATCAGGAGATAAAAACCAAAGTGGCAAAGTTAAAGAATAGTCGTAAGAGCACCAATGTCCAAGCCAAAGGAAATGTGAAAGTCAAGTTGTCTAAGTGGAACCTTGTCGGTAGTGGATGGTTCTACTCAAAATTGCTACATCTCCCCTCTCAGCAGACATTGTCCTGTGGTTTATCTCTATCAGGACAGTGATCATGGACAAGCTCCCTGTCCTGTGGGAAGAAGGAATGGAGGCAGGCTTTGAAAGGAAGAAGGAGAAGTCGAAGGAGTTGGCAGAAGTGTGTACTGAGGGTAGAAGATATGTGTTCTATTCTGTAGAAGTCAACAGCAGAGGTTTCATTGCAATATTCCACCAACGGTTTCTGAACATTGTTGGAATTACTGATTCCATGTAAAAGAAAGCTGCGGTGGGTTGGCACCCTGCCCGGGATTGGTTCCTGCCTTGTGCCCTGTGTTGGCTGGGATTGGCTCCAGCAGACCCCCGTAACCCTGTGTTCGGATTCAGCGGGTTGGAAAATGGATGGATGGATGGATGTAAAAGAAAGTGGTCAAACAACTGGAAGAAGAAGTAAAAAAAATGAGTTTCTGGCTTTGGCTCAGAAGAAGTGACACACAATTGAAAGAACAAGGAAACTAAGGCTGGCTGTAGGGAGTAGTAGGAAGACATCAATATCACTGTCCCACCATCCTGAGATGTTTAAAGTGGTGAAACATCAGGGAAGGGTGGCTCTTGGCAGATAACCCTGCACTCAGCCTTTCAGCACTGGCAGAGGTGCTCCAGAAAGCAATGCCTAGAAGGCAATGACTACCTGTGCTTCCATCTATAATAATAAGGCCCTCAAATAAAAATTAAAAGTGTAGATAAATGCAAAGCATTGTGATAGGAATTTTATCCAAAGATACCAATTGATGCCATATTTATACCAGATGGTAAGTGGCATCTTAGTTGCTTCAATCACAAACACATGACCCAGCTGGAATGGTGTTGCAGAAAATAACACAAATAGAGAGATAAAATAAATCAAACTGGTCGAGAAGAATCTGAAAATGAATTGGGACTATAAGTTAAAATTCTGATGGCCTTCGAGAATGTTATAGACCTGGATTTGATCCCCAATGCAGCCTTCTTTACCTGTTAGAAATGAACTAGTGTTCCACTTGTTGAAACATTTGCCCCTTTGAATAGAAAAGTAAATGACTGATATGCATATCAGGTACCAAGAAACAGAGATTGTTTCTAGTTGATTTAAAAAGAAAATTGTCACATGTAGTAGGGTTCTAACACTAAGTGCAAAACACATTTGTACACACCAAGTGGGTAAGAGGTCAAATCCAACATCTAAAACCAAACTAATTGGTAGAGAGTTTTCTCCTAATTGGTAAAATGTCTTTTCTTTATCAGTACAAAGTTCAAAACAATCACGGAACATGCGACTCAAACGTAAATAAAATGGCTGCCATAGCCCTGTGTCCATGCACCTCTAACTCTACACAAATGTATATAAAAGCAGATATCGCTGAAAAGTGACGTTGCTTTTTAGACCAGAGCATCGAGCAAGGTGATTGCACGTGTTACTTTTGTTTTTTTCTTTTTTATTTTGTGCATAAAATGGGGTGGCCTTGTTTTCTTCAGGACTCTGTCAAATCTATCTCATAGACCACAACATGTATAATATCCATCCATACTTACATTATCCAACCCTCTATATCCTAACTACAGGGTCATGGGGGTCTGCTGGAGCCAATCTCAGCCAACACAGGGCGCAAGGCAGGAAACAGACCCCGGGCAGGGTGCCAGCCTACCACATGGCACACACACACACACCCACACACCAAGCACACACTAGGGACAATTTAGGATCGCCAACTCACCTAACCTGCATGTCTTTGGACTGTGGGAGGAAACCACGCAGGGAGGACCCTGGAAGTGAACCCAAGTCTCCTAACTGCGAGGCAGCAGCGCTACCACTGTGCCAAAGTGCCACCCCATGTACTGTATAATATCCTTTTATTATTATTTGATTTAGATTAGTTTCCTGTTTTGGGTATTCACACCAATGATGTCAGACATGTTTTAATTGTTGCAGTAGTTGACCAGCATGCAGCTGCTGCTGCTTATTGCGAATGCACTGATATGGGATGTCAGTCATCACCATGTTGTACAAGGATTACATGTACTGTATAAACTTAAAGTACGAAAAAACTTGTTTTAAAAAAATCAAAAGCTTATTAAAAACATTGATTTGCTCTCATTTTCTATGCCTGCCCTTGTACTCTTGATGCTAGACGGACAGTCCTTTGTCATACTTGCCACCTCTGGCTATGGTATGTGTTGAGTTTTGATGCACATTTACCTCTTGTAAAATACTCTTTCAGGAGCAATATGTTATTTCCCCTGCAAACAGACCTATTCTCATCTCACATTTACATTTTAATTATGTATATCCATAACTTAATTCTTTTCTTCACGACCTAAAGTAATAATGTTGATTTTACAATTTGTCTTTAGCTTGTTTGATTTACTGTAGATGATGTTACCTCTCTATCACACTGTAGTAATTAAGAAATACGGTTTGATCCTGGCTGGACATCTGTCATCACTGTTATTAGCAATGTTAAAACCTTACAGCCTTGTCTTCACACCCCTTTGCAGATTGAACCCCTTGTGCTTGTATACTTATTTTTGGGGTAGTTCTTTTTGAAAGATGGGGGTATCAACACTGAATGAGAGAAAGCAGTGAAGTTTCAGAATCAATTTTTTGATTTCTTGGATTATAAACAGTGAGATGGCCATCTTGATGCCTTACTTTCTTTTAGTCAGCCTAACTGGACAACAGGACTACTGCTGTGGAGCGGTAAGTTTGAACTGGTTTTGTTTTTGTCTTAGTGCTGTCTGCCCATTCATATTACATCTACATTTATTAAAACCTGATGAAATTACTCAAAGCAGCTTATAAGAGCCAAGTGAAAGATAAAATAGCAGCACTTCAGAATAAATAAATAAATAAATAAACAGAATCACTGAGATGGTTAAAGGATCACCCTGTCCATGTGATTTTTTTGCTCATTTTTTCACCTACATTTAAAAGGGGACCCAGCTTTTTTCCTGTGGCTTTCTGTCTGCTATTTTCACACTATATAAATATATCAATATATACTGAAATTTTGTAAATAGCAAATGGTGTACAATACTTCATATGGCACTTAGAATTCAACAATTTTAGCCTGTACATGTCAATATAATCCCCCCAAAAATTATAAGAAAATCTAAACTAAGCACACAGCAGATTTACTGATTTCAACCTGTAATTAACTACTTAGTGTACATTTCAAGGGTGACACAGTGGCGTGGTGGTAGTGCTGCTGCCTCACAATAAGAAGATCGGGGTTTACATCCCAGGTCCTCCCTGTGTGGAGTTTGCATGTTTTCCCAGTGTCTGTGTAGGTTTGCTCAGGTGCTGTGGTTTCTGCCCACGGTCTAAAGATGTGCAGGTTAGGTGGATTGGTGACCCTAAATTGGCCCTAATGTGCGTTTGGTGTGTCTTTGCCCTGTGATGGACTGGCACCCTGTTCAAGGTTTGTTTACTGCCTTGTGCCCTATGCTAGCTGGGATAGGCTCCGGCACCCACCTGTGACCCTGCTCAGGACTGAGCGGGTTTGAAAATGAGTGACTGACATCTCTATCCAAAAGATTGAATCGCAAAGCAAGTTCTACTCCCCTCCGCTGGAATTTCCTTTAAAGTTATGACCACAAATTTTTAATGTTAGAAGTACACAATGAAGGCTGTATTATTTTTTTTTTTAGTTTTTATATTTAAAAGTTGTTTCATGTACATAAATCTTTTGATGCAAACTGCAACTGTCAATGTTTCTATTAAGTGTCAAAATTTATAAATTTCTAAACATAGAACAAATATGACAGAAACATCCAGTGTCACCTCTTGGTTTGTGGACCTCTGCTGGATTCCAACCTATGAAAACATTTTCTTTTTCACACTGTTGTGGGGTACAAAATCTGTAAACTTTTTTCTGTATTTTCATTATATTTTGCTCAAGACAACAACAGATGAACTAAATTCAGGACACATCAAAGCATATCATATTCCCAGTTGTACTTCACTTTTAAAACAGCTGTTTAAGCAAAAGATGAAGACATGGCAGTGCCTCAGGCTATCAATTACTTTATAACCTGAGAAAGGATGGACATCTGGAACAACAAGTAGCTAAATTGGTTTACAGCCTGGGAAAGGAAGACATGCCAGTAGGTTTTAAGCAACATCAAAAAAAGTGTTATTGTTTAGGGAAAATAGACGCGTGAATTCATTCATCATATTGACAGCCAGCCAATCAGAATATCTAACAATCACATCTTGCAAAACCCCCTGGTAAAATTTTATAATAAATATGCCTCATCTGAAGAACGATATAGGAGGGAGGAAGAAGAAGGGAGAAGGGAGAAGGGAACAGAGTGACATCAGAAGAGGGCACCGGCAACGTGCGTCCGTTTACATCTGATCATCAGAAAAGCATCTCATGAACAACTACGAGTGCTAGATCACTAGCCGCTTGCGACATTCATCCTTTTCATCTTTACTTCTTCGTAAGCTTTTTCTAAAGACTATATATATCCAGACTTTTCTGTCAGTCCTATTTTCTATTATTCTTTGGTCTATTGGTATTATTAATCCTGTCAAAAAATTCAATGCTGTTTTTAACTTTTTTCACACACATTCGACTAGGAGGGAGCTGAATGGACCAAGTGGAGGTAATTACCCATCAGGCCAGGGGGTGGCAGAGTGCGCTAAATCTTATTCTGTTATCCAGTGTGTTGAGACTCATTCTTTTACACTTTCTATACTTTGTCTTAATGTCTAGAGTGATTGAAGTAATAAGGTAGATTTCTTTGAGCACCTGGTGCAGTCAGAGATTTGCCATTGCCTCTGAGGTTTATTAAGGGCTGAGGGTGAGAGCTCCACCCAAAAGTAGGGAACAGGACGTAAAGTAAGACATTCTTGGCTGATAAATGGCCTATAGTCAAGGATGCTGAGCCTTTGTATGTTTAAATGTATTCTTGGAGACCAAAGTAATATTTAGGTCTGAGATATCTTTAAAATATCGTATTGTATTTTGTTCGTGCCGATAATAAATAAGTCTCTTGAAGTGCTGAGAGTGTGACAGGTTGTGTTATTCCTAAGGAACTTGTGTGGTTTAAAGTGCCAGAGATTAACCAGCTGTGTGTGTCATTCACAGGGTACGGTTGAGTTTCTGTGTGTATGCGTATAGCTACGTATGCATGTGTTAATCTTAGGTGCAACAGGAGACCAATCTGGTAATGAATCTGATGAGTACAATTATCCCTAGGTAAAGGGTAAGTAGAGAGAAATACCATAATAATACACACACCAAAATCCAAATAAACAGAACAGAAGTCAGTGAGATTTCAAACTGTAATTATTATTGAAATTATTAAACTGTTTCCTTCATTAACTCCAAAGTACCTCATACTCATGAGGTTTAAATTTATGAAAACAAGTCAGCATATTTTTATTACTACATGCACACTATGCAAATTACAATTTGAAATCAATAATAAACTGCTAAATCATTTAGATTCTTATTAAAAAGTTGTTGGCCTGGCTCATCCCGGCCTACTACACTAATACTGCACATCCCTGTGTATGTCACGCAAAAAATGACAATCAGACTATGGGTGCATGGTAAGCGTGTAACTTAAACAATCTGTAATTATTGTAATAAAGCATAGTTTCTTTAGTAGAGAAAAAAACTTACAGGTTGGCAAATAAAGAGCATTAGCAGACAAAAGGATTTTGAATCCTGTTGACATTAGGCAAATACAAGTTGCAGAGAACAGGCATATTGAAGCACATTTTAAAAACTCAAGCCACGGTTAATATGTTATCTCAAAATAGGGAATTTGATGACTGATGAACAAACAACAGTAAAATTCTGGTGATTGTGCTGCACACCTTTACACACGAGTGTTGAAAAAGGAAAAGAAAAAAGATTTCAGGAATTATCAGATGATAAAATTAACTTCTTATATTTTGTCAATTGTTGTTCAGTTGAAATACGTACTTAAAATAATTCAGCATGTGTGTCGTCAATATAATTTCAAATCAGTTATTTTTTTGCTAAACACATTGTTGAAAAGTATGATCTTAATTTCAGCATAAGTCTTAAATTGTTCATTTTCCTGTCTCTTTTAAAGCTGCTCTGTTTCTCTGCTAAGTTGTATAAGCAGACAGCAGGGTAAGCACTGGCCTTTGAAACGGCACTTGATATCAGAGATCTGGGACAGACAGTGGTGTAAAGTTTGGTGTATAATAACTCCGGAAGGTTTTGCCTGCCTATCACTAAAAAGAGCACAGTGTAACTGAACTTTAGTAGAAATGTGACATTGTATGATGTGAACTGGTGATTGTGGGTGGCCTCGTCAGAAAAAAACAACAAAAGCTGTTCTAGTTTGGATTAAATTTCAGACATGTTAGGCATACATCAAGTTCTGTCCGAGTGTTACAAATAAATTCTTAATTCTTTCAGACAATTTAATCGACCCAGTCATTTAGTTTTTGTGGCACGTGGACCACGAGAGGCAGGTGTTATGGACAGTGTCCTTACAGTGGAGCCGTTTGAAAACAAAAAAATTTGCAAGGGCCCTTATACAGAAAATTTATGGTAAATATTAGAAACTTATCAATGCACACTACGCACATTTAACAAATGACATACAGTATATGCTAAATGCACCACACCTAAGTATCATACACTGAAGGGGAGCATCTTTTGAAAAATGACACCCATGTTATCCTAGCTTGTCCTTTAATAATAATAAAATAATACATTTTATTTATATAGTGCCTTTCCCATGCTCAAGGCACTTACAGAATATAATAAAGAATGGCAGGGTATACAGTATATAGCATTGTACAAACCAGATAAATAAATAAAGAAGATTACGACAGTGAATTCAGAGAAAAAAAAAACAGACAACATAATTGATGGTCTCGCACACACACACACAGGTTACATGAGCATCTTGACATAAAGGTAAACTGAGAGAAGGGTAATAAAGTCAAGTAGAGCTAAAAACCTTCCTGAACAGATGAGTTTTTAGTTGTTTTTTAAAAGAATTCATGGACTCAGCTGACCTGATTAATTTTGGTAGGTCATTCCTGAGTCTGGGCGCTATACAGCTGAAGGCCCTGCTGTCACCCATGGAGTGTAGATTAGTAAGGGGCACAACAAGATTGCCAGAATCAGAGGACCTTAGTGGGCGGACAGGCACATAGTGATGGAGAAGGTCACTGATGTAGTTTGGCGCGAGATTATTTAAGGCTTTGTAGGTTATTAGTAGGATTTTATATTCGATTCTGTAAGATACAGGGAGCCAGTGAAGATGGAGCAGGATGGGTGCGATGTGCTCGCTGCTGCTGGTCTGAGTAAGGACTCTTGCAGCCGAGTTTTGAATAAGCTGGAGCTGTGATATAAGATTAGAAGGGGCACCTGCCAGTAGGGAATTACAATAGTCGATGAGGGATGTGATAAAAGCATGGACAAGTTTCTCAGCATTACTGAAGGAGAGGAAGGAGCGAACACGGGATATGTTACGGATGTGAAAATAAGAAAGTTTCTTAATGTGATTTATGTGGGCGGAATAAGAGAGGGAGGAATCAAAAATGACACCAAGATTTTTTACAGTAGATGCAGGTTTGATGAGATCTCCGTCAAGATGGACTGGGAAGGAGCTCATTTTATTTAGATGCATTTTAGTCCCAATTTGCAGGAGTTCAGTTTTGTTGCAATTTAATTTTAAAGAGTTCTGCTCCATCCAGGTTTTAATTTCACTAAGTCAGGTTGTGAGCTGAGAAAGCTCTGATGAAGTTCCAGTTTTAACATTGAAGTAGAGTTGAGTATCATCTGCATAAAAATGATAACCCAGTCCATAGCTACAGATAATATGGCCAAGGGGAAGCATATAAATACAGAAGAGAAGAGGGCCGAGAACAGAGCTCTGAGGGACTCCTTGTGTGACTGGTGCTGAGCTGGATCTGCTGTTGCCAATCAGTCAGATAGGACTTGAACCACTGGAGGGTGGTTCTTTAGAAC
Organism: Erpetoichthys calabaricus; assembly: GCF_900747795.2. NCBI lineage: Eukaryota > Metazoa > Chordata > Cladistia > Polypteriformes > Polypteridae > Erpetoichthys > Erpetoichthys calabaricus. The sequence goes on along the minus strand of NC_041395.2, from coordinate 338,507,284 downwards.
AACTGGGCCCTGCTTTGTTCACAACAAACTGGTTATCAAAAATTTACTGTTGTGTTTTTCAGTAAAATTAACTATGATTTTTTTTTGTTTCATTTATGCTGTTTTATAAACACCCCGCTAGTTTAAAAACAACTTAGTTTCCATGGGATTTTGTGAATTTGAGGAAGAGATCTTGAGCTGCAGCCTGTTCCACAGATTTTGGGATACAATTTACTCCACATAATGAAGCTATTTTGTCTTATTTTCTTGTGACTGAAATGCTCTTCTAAATGTGACCTGTGACTTTATAGTAATATCTGTCTTTTAACAAACAGCGTTGCCACTATTACTGCACTGAGAACTTTCCACTTCCATTTCGTAGGTATCTCCATGTGCATCAAAAACATGAAGTCACTAGAGATTAGCTTTACGGAGGTAACTTCTACAGCACACTTAATCATTACATTGTGATATACTGGGGTGCATTCATTAATTATAGCAGAGAAAAGAAGAAAACTGTACGACCATGATGACATTTATTAAACTACTTTGCGTATCCAGATCTATGACACTAAAATTTCTATATGTAGTTTTGTTTTAATTGACCACTGTGAATTCTAAATTTGGAACAAAGCCCATCAATTGTACTGTGTAATGAGACGCCATGAAAAATACAATGAAATTGGAAGGTTACTAAATAAATACACTTTTTTGAAGATTTAAACCATTTACTTTTAGAAATACAATAAAAAGTACAATTCCCTATAAACTCTACTCAAGTACAGTAATAAAAGTAAATGTCATTAGTTACTTCTCACCAGTGCTTATCTGCAGTCTCACACGAATAGAAAGTTTTTGTCATGATCTTTAAACCCTCTGACCCTGTGATGTCACAGCCACTCACTACCGGGTCGTAATTCTAGCAATAAAGCGACAACCATTCCAGAAAACGGTGGCACCCGCAAAAATAAAAAAAATGGCATCATGGAAAAGACACTTTTAGGACGCAAACAAAGTTCATGTTGAGAATCCCTGAGTATTAAAAAACCCTACCTATGTGTTTTTTATTACAGAAAACATCTCTGAAATGGCAGAAATATTTCAACCAATATACAAATCATAATAAGTATTGGCCAAAAACTGGGTTCAATCAGACAATAATGATATCAAGTCAAGTCAAGTTGAGGAGCATGCACTGGTACAGTGCATAGACGCACCCACTACACGGCGAACAACTCGGGATCATTACGCACATTGAATAATGATGGAGAGTGGATAACCCAGAAAATATTAAGGATGCATTAAACATATTAGAAAGAGTTTGAGCCATTTGGTGCTGACTGGAAATGAGTGAAAAACACCAAAGATGACAATTATCACCTAGAACATGACGGTTCACAGAAAGCTTGGAGAAGTGACTCTTCAACAACTATGGAGGGTTCATATCAGTAGAGGCTCTAGAAACAACCAGGATCACCTCTAGTCTGGTGTTTATTTACATAAAGAGTGACCCCAGAGCTGCACCCAAAGTAAGAACAGGAACAAGTCAAAAGTCACCAAGGAAATTAGCTTGACCTTGGAGTCAGAAGTGAGATATTCTTTGGTAAGTGAGAAAGAACCAAAGGAGGAGAATTCTGGCATCCATCAGATTAATCCAAAATGGGGACAGAGACTGATGTAAAAGAAGAACAGTAGAGTTTTAAGATGAGTTTTTAATTACATAAAACATTGTTCTCACACAGTTAAATCACATTTTGCCCTAATAATTTTCCTAACATGCCAATATTTGGGTCATTACCTGAATTTCTGTGCCACAGGAGTTCAAAGACAAGCTGGCAATCAGATGGCTTGAATTAGATGTCACGGTGCAGTTGGGATCATTAAGACGCAAGTTATGTTCATTAAGGCCCGGGACCGAAGACTTCAGCACAAACAGGCTCATCGTCGTCTCAGTGCACTCAATGTTAGCTTCGATGTCTGCAAGAAATAGTCACACTCAGCTGCTTTGCTCTGGAGTTCAAATATGAATCATTCCACTATAATACAAGCAAGTTTTTAAGGAATTGCAGAATAGTAGTGATCCTCATTGTTTCCTTTTTTATATTATATTATGGCAAAAGAGGGCACGCTTAAGTTATCTATGAACCCTAACCAAGACCAATATGTATAATATTAACACAAATACTGGCTCACAAGCTCACTCAGAATAACATGAAGGATGTCTGGAATGGACTGGCAATTATTATTGGACTCAAGCAATCCAGGGCTCAGGTGTTTGAAGGGGATGTGGACAAACCTAACATCCATCCATCCATCCATTTTCCAACCCGCTGAATCCGAACACAGGGTCACGGGGGTCTGCTGGAGCCAATCCCAGTCAACACAGGGCACAAGGCAGGAACCAATCCCGGGCAGGGTGCCAACCCACTGCAGGACACACACAAACACACCCACACACCAAGCACACACTAGGGCCAATTTAGAATCACCAATCCACCTAACCTGCATGTCTTTGGACTGTGGGAGGAAACCGGAGCGCCCGGAGGAAACCCACGCAGACACGGAGAGAACATGCAAACTCCACGCAGGGAGGACCCGGGAAACGAACCCGGGTCCCCAGGTCTCCCAACTGCGAGGCAGCATCGCTACACAAACCTAACACCCTAAACCAATTTTTTTTTAATTTTCATTCCAACTGCCATCTTCTTCCAATGACCAGTCTTTCCACACCACCCCTACTATATCAACAACTCCTGCCACATCCTATGGAACGGCCAGTGATGAGTCCACCTCTGATAATCACGGTGGTCTGTCCATAACTAAAGAACAAGTGAAGAGACACCTGCCGTGGAAAACATCAGGCATTGTTCCTGTTCTAAAGAAGGCAGGTGCCCCTTTACATAATGATTAAAGTCCAGTGGCACTCACATCTCACATCTGGAAGACCATTGAGAGGATGGTGCTGGACTATATGAGTCATCTCTTGGTAGATCACCTGGACACACTGCAGTTTGCCTATTGGACAAACACTGGAGTGGAGAATTCAATTATCTCTCTGCTCCACAAAGCTTACTCTTACCTGGACAAAGATGGCAGCACTGTGAGGATGGTGTTTTCTGATTTCTCCAACCATGCCTTTTAAGGGGTCAACTCTGAGATATGCAGGTGCATGTGGTGTCCTGGATGATGGACTATCTGTTAGGCAGTACTGTACAATAATGTGTGAGCAACACTGGAGCACCACAATGAACAGGCCTTTCTGCTTTTCTCATCACTCCTTTCACCATTAAACACAAATATAACAGCATGTCATGTCACCTGCAGAAATTCCCAGAAGATTCTGCACTTATTGGGTGTATTGATAAAGAGGATGAGATACAGGAGAGAAGTAGGATGTAGAAATGTGTTTGTTGGTGCAAACAGAATTGTCTGTATCTTAACATCAGCAAAACCAAAGAACTAGTTATTAACTTTAACTGCACCCAAAAAAACTCTATGTCCGGTCACTATTCAGAGGAGTTGATGTAGAAGTGGTCCACTCCTACAAGTACTTGGGGTCCACATCAATGACAGGTTGGACTGATCTCAGAAGACACAGTTTTCTTTCTTTTGCATTTTCTTGCTTTTTAGTCATTCTGGTGTGTATCCCCTCTGGGGACAAACATCTATCTATCTATCTATCTATCTATCTATCTATCTATCTATCTATCTATCTATCTATCTATCTATCTATCTATCTATCTATCTATTTGCAAAATAAAACACTAATGTAAGAGACAATCCTAAAAAGCTAATGTTGTAGTCATAACATTAAAAGTCAAAACTTTTAAAGCGATGACACTCCAGCTATGGAATGTTTTGCTTGAGTATCATGCTCAGTACTCCAATCTTACTGGTAGCTGCAGAATTCCGGAATCCTGTAACCAAGCAGATCACAAACCAAAAGAAGTACATAAAGTATAAATATCAAAACACCGGATTGTAAAAGTAGAACTTTAGGGTTCTTCAAAACTCAGTTTGATGTTACTTGAGCATTAGGTGAATAGGATTGGGGAGTTTGTTGGGCAGAATGGTCTGTTCTTGGCAGAACTATTTTCTCCTGAATGGGTGTCTTTTACAGTGAAAAGGGTTTGAACACAGTCATAATCTTCTTGGCTTCTACATAAGATATCATTCTTCATGGCTGTCAGGTTCTAACCCAAGAGCATCAAGTGCAAGGCAAGCAAACAGGCCAACTCAACAGTCACTCTTGCAGGGTCCATTCATGCACACCAATCAACCTAAAACACAAGTCCTTGAGAATGCATTAAGAAACCAGGAGTACCAAGATGAAAATTTGAACAAACATAGCATGCCATCTCCACATGAACCACTGAATCTGGTTGCTTCAAAAAATAATAGTTGTAAATTATTAAGTCAAGAAGAAATTTATATCTATAAATTATAATTGTCTCAGATAACTACAGTAGTATAGTTTATTCATTATTATCATCATCTATCAAAGCTTACAATTTGTTCACATAATAGTACAATCCCATGAAATTCTATGAATAAAGTTATAGAACAGAAAGCAGCACTTACTGCTGGGTGTCATAGTCGTCATGATGGGCGTCTTAGGCATTACATTTACAAATATGCATCTCATATCAGACTGAAACCTGGAAGAGATGGAGTGACATGTTGAAACATTTTTCTGCATTTTAACTCACGTTTCTCTCGTTGTTTTTAAAAGACTTACACTGACGCAGTAAAAGCCGTAAAACAAAATGGTATATAGCTGCCCACGTCATTTTCACATGGGGTCCACATTACAGTTGCATTACCAGTTCCTGTCATGGTATCAAACTGGAATGATTTGTTCAGATTCAGTGGGCCAGTAACCACTATATTGGAAACCCTGGAAGAGAGAAAGTGTAATTACATATGAAATTATAAACAACCATCACAGCAGTCTTATAGAAATGTCAAATAAATTAAGACACGTGAACCTTAGAGGCATCAAAATTAATCAGACCACCTGAATAAATATTTGTTATTTGGTTTTCAAAGAAATATTCCTGATGCTTGACGGGATGATTGAGTCCTGTTTAATTTTTTACTGTTATCCTCTGTTAGTCGCACTCTTTACTCGTCTCCTGTGAACAGCAGTTAGTGATGGAGGGTGATTACTGGAACAGGATTTGTGGCTGTGAGCCAAGCTAAATGTGGTCTGTCGGAACATAAACAGTGTGGTGGGAAGTAAAAAGCATTTTATCATGTGATATTAGTAATAGTTCTTCAGAAATGGACAGTGAGTGATTGCATGATTGGTTCTAGTTATAGCTGTGGTGAGCATATAAATGTGATCATTCAGCTCAAACAATAAACAAAAAAGTGACTTCTGTTCTGACAAGAGTGATAGGAAATGTTAAAAACCGCTGTTCACTTGACTTCCAGGGTGCAAGTCAGACATTTTCGATGCAGATGATCTCTTGCAGTATTTAATCTGTTCATAAGTAATGTTAGATATAATTGTGACTAAGACCTACAAGTGTGCACAGCGACTGATCTAACACAACGCGCTGAAATTCAGTTCCATGTGTACATGTGGTCTGATGTCAGTTTTGATGAGCTGCTGATTTTACTTTTGCTTGTTCGTCATTCAAAGGCCCAAAGTAAAAATGTGCTCATCAATAAAACTTGAAACATCCTATCTACAGCAGATGAAACTCTTCCACACACTTTCACAAAATGGAAAAACAAATCTGAATGTGCAAAAGCAGCAACTTTAAACCTTATCAAGCAGACTCAGTCATGTACAGAAATCAATTTTTATACAACACGAACAAAAGTGCAAAAATGTCCACCATATTAGATGAATAAACAAATGAAAACATGTGTCAGAGATACAGCAACTCACAGAAAATCCACCAGGTGCTCTACAATAGGCACGTGGGCAGTCTGTGCAAAACTCAAACTCCTACTGTTGGAACATTCCAGTGGTATGTGGATTAAGCAGAATCTCCTGAAGCATCACTGGAGGACTTTGAATGGCCATCCCATAGCCTAAAAGTCTTTAATGACTACCCAGACGTGTGACTGGGCCTCAGGATTAAGGAGCTTAGAGTTTGGAGGGAGCAGCAGACTAAGGCTCGCCTGGCAGGTGGACAGAAGGCCAGAGCTGAGAGAAGGAGAATGTCGTGGTTCAGCTAAACAAGGTGAGCCTGGGGAACTACAGGAAAACAGCTATTAAGTGAACCTGAGACCCCACAGGGCAGGTATTGACCGTATTGTGTAGGAAGGCCCTGAGGATTATGTGTTTGATAGTTTACCGTTTTATGTAATATTCAATTCTCCCCTGCTGAAGTTTATTCCCTTATGTGTTAATAAACCCCTTGCATTTGTAAGTTTGAACTTCTGTGATGCTGTTTGGGTTCAGGGTCATCTCCAGAGTACCCTGAAGTCCTCACTCTTGCAATGAATAAGTAGTGATAACTTGTGAATACAATAATGAGCACAGAATTTCTATTAGATTCATCTGAGTAAGGGGATTCCACAAGTTCATCACAGTTTTTGGAAATGTGCTTTTGTCTTTTATGTGCATAACAAAGAACTCATATTGCTTAATTCCTCCATAGATACCTATATGTTGCATTTCTGTGTAAACTGGTTTGCTTTCCCCTGACTAGAGTTTCTTCAGCATGTTCCTTCTTTAGTCAAGATCCCCCTACTCTCTCTGTCTCTTGTTTGCCCTTCCATCCTATGGCGCTATTTTGAGGGGCAATCTCACTAAAAGAAATAGCCCTTATCACAAATCCATAAAACCACATTAACATACAGTAGATAGAAGACAGAAATAAATTACACACATACACAGGCCAAATTAGATAGATAGATAGATAGATAGATAGATAGATAGATAGATAGATAGATAGATAGATAGATAGATAGATAGATAGATAGATAGATAGATAGATAGATAGATAGATAGATAGATAGATACTTTATTAATCCCAGGGGGAAATTCACATATTCCAGCAGCAAAAATATTAAATTAAAGAGTAATAAAAAAAAAAAAATGCAGATAAAAAAACAGACAATAACTTGAATAATGTTCAACGTTTACCCCCTCTGGTGGAATTGAAGAGTCGCATAGATTGGGGGAGGAATGATCTTCTCAGTCTGTCAGTGGAGCAGGACAGTGACAGCAGTCTGTCACTGAAACTGCTCCTCTGTCTAGAGATGACACTGTTTAATGGATGTAGTGGATTCTCCATAATTGATAGGAGCCTGCTGAGTGCCCGTTGCTCTGCTACGGATGTCAGACCGTCCAGCTCTATGCCAACAATAGAGCCTGCCTTCCTCACCAGTTTGTCCAGGCGTGAGGCATCCTTCTTCTTAATGCTGCCTCCCCAGCACACCACTGCGTAGAAGAGGGCACTCGCCACAACCATCTGATAGAACATCTGCAGCATCTTACTGCAGATGTTGAAGGATGCCAGTCTTCTAAGGAAGTACAGGCGGCTCTGTCCTTTCTTGCACAGAGAATCAGTATTGGCAGTCCAGTCTAATTTATCGTCCAGCTGCACTCCTAGGTATTTATAGGTCTGCACCCTCTGCACACAGTCACCTCTGATGATCACGGGGTCCATGAGGGGCCTGGGTCTCCTAAAATCCACCACCAGTTCCTTGGTTTTGCTGGTGTTCAGTTGTAGGTGGTTTAAGTCGCACCATTTAACAAAGTCTTTGATGAGGTTTCTATACTCCTCCTCCTGCCCACTCCTGATGCAGCCCACGATAGCAGTGTCGTCAGCAAACTTTTGCACGTGGCAGGACTCTGAGTTATATTGGAAGTCCGATGTATATAGGCTGAATAGGACCGGAGAAAGTACAGTCCCCTGCGGCGCTCCTGTGTTGCTGACCACAATGTCAGATCTGCAATTCCCGAGACGCACATACTGAGGTCTGTTTGTAAGATAGTCCACGATCCATGCCACCAGGTATGACTCTACTCCCATCTCTGTCAGCTTGTCCCTAAGGAGCAGAGGTTGGATGGTGTTGAAGGCGCTAGAGAAGTCTAGAAACATAATTCTTACAGCACCACTGCCTCTGTCCAAGTGGGAGAGGGATCGATGTAGCATATAGATGATGGCATCTTCCGCTCCCACCTTCTCCTGGTATGCGAACTGCAGAGGGTCGAGGGCGTGTTGGACCTGTGGCCTCAGGTGGTGAAGCAGCAGCCGCTCCATGGTCTTCATCACATGTGATGTTAGAGCGACAGGCCGGAAGTCATTCAGCTCACCAGGATGTGATACCTTTGGGACTGGTGTGATGCAAGATGTTTTCCAAAGCCTCGGGACTTTCCCCTGTTCCAGGCTCAGGTTGAAGATGCGCTGTAGAGGACCCCCCAGCTCTGATGCATAGACCTTCAGCAGTCGTGGCGATACTCCATCTGGACCTGCTGCTTTGCTGGCACGAAGTTTACTCAGCTCTCTGCTCACTTGCGCTGCTGTAATTGTGGGTGGGGATGTCTCTCCTATGTTGGTATCAGCAGAAGGATGTGTAGAGAGTGCAGTAATCCGAGGTGAGAGTGGGTTAGGGTGGTCAAACCTGTTAAAGAAGATGTTCATTTCGTTTGCTCTCTTCACGTCTCTCTCGATGGTGGCACCCTGCTTCGAGCTGCAGCCAGTGATGATCTTCATCCCATCCCACACTTCCTTCATGCTGTTGTTCTGCAACTTCTGCTCCAGCTTTCTCCTGTACTGCTCCTTCGCCGCCCTGAGCTGGACTCGGAGTTCCTTCTGCACGCGCTTGAGCTCATGCTGATCACCGTCTTTAAAGGCCCTTTTCTTCTGGTTCAAAAGGCCCTTGATGTCACTTGTAATCCATGGCTTGTTGTTAGCATAGCAGCGTACTGTTCTTACTGGAACTAAAGTGTCCATACAGAAGTTGATGTAGTCAGTAGTGCAGTCAACAACCTCCTCAATGTTCTCACTATGTGATCTATGTGATGAAATTACATGGCGCTGTTATCCTCTCAGGCAGGGAATGCGATTGTGGGTTTACACATCATAATGTGATCAATTGTACGCAGGCATAGCAAGGAATAGAATAAAAAATACATTCAATGTTCATGAATTAAAAGAGCAATTGGAAAAAAAATTAACAGGTCATACACTAGTAAGGTGAATGATCAACTGAGCCTATCAGCTAAAGAGTCAGGGGTGCCTGTAGGGAGTTTGCAGGTTATCTCCTTGTCTATATGGGTTTTGGGGAAGAAATATTTAGAATTAAGGTGCTTCAGTCTTTCCAAATAATAAAGTATGGTGCTAATAGAACTATAAGAAACATGTCACTTATGTCTTAATAAATAAGGAGGTATTAAGCTAACAAATGAACAAATGTAATCTAATACAGACACTAACTAAGCTGTAAGAGTGTATTCCTGTAAGACAAATGTACTAAACTAACTTTAGTACTGTGACAGTTAGTTGGGAGATCGCTGCAGTTGCTCTTGTGTGTATTGATGCTCACAAGGGCTATTGCTTAAGACTGTGAATGTGCTAATAACTCTTTTAACTATTAGAAACACTCTGCGTGCTCCTGTATGTTCCAAACCAGGGTGTGACCGCAAGCTATAACGATTTATGTATGACCTCAAAATGAACTGCTGCGTTTTTTCTTTTTTCTTCTTGAGTATTAAAGGAAGTCTCAGCTTCCTACTAGGGGGCGGATGGTTTGTGGCACACTGGAACGTGACAGGGTCTGGAGGCTACAGGCAGGCTGCTGGCAGACAGGGTCAGTAGCCTCCTCTCACCAAGAATAAAGACTAAATAGATTTTTATTTTATATTGGTGTCCGTTTCCTTGTTATTCCCAATTTTCAGCGTCCACAGTTTTTTGGTGCCGTGACCCGGATCAGAGATGGCCAAGCGACTCCTTGAGCGGGATCGTCCAGAGGACCAGCAAAAGGACCAATTCCGGCCGGATCGGCAGGACCAGCTCCAGAAAAAGTTAGGACTGGCCTGCCTCTGCCGAGTGCCGCATGAGGAGCCCTTGTCCTCCACTGATTTTTTCCTGAAAGTCGAGTGAACTGGGAACTTCCAGACGGGGAGGAAAAATTCTTGGTGAGTAGATCGAGGGAGTCTAACCGGGGAAAAGAAACCAAGCAGTGAGTGGACTGGAATGTATAGATAAGCTCTCGAAAATAAAACAGTGTAAAGATTATGAATGTTAAAGACGTGAGTTAAGTACACTCCCTAGGAAACAGAGAAGTCTCTTTGAGGCTTAAAAGTGAAATAAAGGAAGGGAGTGGGAAGAATAGATAAATAACCGAACATTTCGTGATCGGGAAAAAGCACTGTTGCGGGAGGGCGAGACTCATTGCTCTAACGGTCTGATTATATCCTGAACCCAATGGGTCACTCAGGGAATCGATCACCTAAACAGCGGAAACCAGCGGCCTTCGTGTGAGACCAGCGGCCTTTGGGTGAGACTGTCAGTCCGCTAATCAGGTTGATCGTCCCGGTGGACTGGAGGACAGGAGGTACCGGGAGTGAAGCGACAATTGAGGCTGGTTTAGCAAAAAGAGTGTGGAAAACTCACTGACCATGGGGAAAACTAACAGTAAACCAGTTAAAACTCCTTTGGGTAACCAAAGCCCCTGTTGGAAGGATTGTTTTCGGAGGGAGGAAATTGAATATTAAAGCCGACTGAACCCGGAAAACTTGGCTCTTCTGATTTGCAAAGCATGAATCAATGTACTCATCTGTGACTGAATAAATTGATTGAAATATTCCTGTCTTCCTCGGGTGTTACTTCCACAGTTTATTTTCACCCGAACATTTCCCCTCCTGTCGGAGAACCTGAGTGAAGGTGCAAATTGCAGACAGGAATAAGATCGGTGACCGGTGAGCACAACTGCTTTACCGTCCGGGAGAGGTACTAGGGACGTAATGATAAGAGCGCCTCTTGGAATGAGACGGGGTCTTAAGTAGTCTCGTAATTAGAAGGGAGAGGTGGAAGTTTAGTAAAAAGGGAAAGTACCCCCCGGTCGGGGAATTGCTAAAGAAAGAAATTGAAAAAACAGGGTGTGAATGAGGAACCTCTGTTCGGAGGATTATTTTCGGAAAACGTACCAAGGGAAAAAGGAAAAAAAAATAAAAAAGGCAACTCTCCAAGGCGCTACATAGTACAGAAAGCAGATTTTAAAAATAATGTAAACGGTGGAATAAACAGAGCGGGGGCAGGTGGCCAGTAGAAGGCTCTGGTGATATGAGTGAAATGCAGGAAGTTAGGAAGATTGTATATAGAAATGCACGAGGGTGCTGTAGTCGAGGGCCATATAAAATGGAAATGTTTGATAGATGGGAATTGATAATTAAAGATAGAGCCCTGAAAGCGATGCAGAAGTGCAATGGGGGACTGCAAAGCCAAATGAAACTTATAGCAGAAAAAGAAAAGTTGTTCTTGATAATGCAAGAACTGTCCCAAAAGTCCGGACAAAGGAAGGAAGAATAAGTAAATAAAAATAATATAAATAAGAAGAAGAACAGATTATACCTGGATTTAGCGACAGCATGCGTTTCCCCTCCCTTTGAGGACAATAGTCCATCACCACCCCTTGGGGCAGCTGGAGGAATTAATGAGGGAGAGGAAGAAGATGGTCCCAATGATTTCTAAAACGAACAGTTTCAGCCAGAGAGGGATGAAGAAGAGGGAGAGGGTCGAGATCACCACCAACCTCAGTTACAATCAGTGCAAGCAAGTACTGTGGCACAAAGACATGGTTCGGGGGAAAGGGATGCCTCATAAGCCCCAATTCTGACCCCTCAGGGTCATACGTGAATATGAAAGAATGTAATTTCAAGCACCATTAATACAAGTGCCAATTCCGTAATATAATGTACAACAGCCGGACTCAGATTAAAGCCATCTCACCTTGATGGTGCAAAGAAACTTGGACCTGCAAGAATTAAAAGAGGTGGTTCAGGAATTGCTGAACCAGTTTGTGAAGGCGGAGAAAAGTTAGATGACATGTATAAGCCAAATGCTGCAGAATGGATTTAGGTCCTTAGAAGGAAGCTAATTCCAAGCTGGAATGAGTGAGAAGGCAATGGACTAAGACTCTGGGCCGATAGGGGGTTTATAGTGGCCAGTTCAGTGTTCAGTGGACAGTTACAAGCACAAATAAATGTAAAATATATCAGCCCGCTAATGCCCAGTGAACTTGTTTGGACAAGACTTGATGGCCCTCCTGTGCCTTTACATCTCAGTTACGAAAAAAGGGAGTGAAGGTCACATTAGAACAACACACCGCCCTTGCACTGATGCATTACACGCATCTATGCTGCCTTGATTGTTCATGTTTTTCTCAAAACAGCAAAAATCTCTGCTGTCCTGGGTTCCTCTTGGATTACAGTATGCAAAATCTTTTTACTGTATTGCATGATTTTTGGACTGCATTATGGTGAAGTCTGGCTCTCGGACTTTTTAGCTGCTGCTGTCAGAAAAAGAGACTATTTGCAAAACGAACTGTTATATCTCAGCAGAATTGGCTGGAGCAGTATCTCTCTTTCATCTTCCACCTCTCCACCTAGACCCATGCTGTTTACCCTTCAGATCTTTAAGTTAGATTTGCTCCACTCATCTCTCTGGGTACAAGGGAAATAATATTTTGCCTGAATAGCTCATTGTGAACCCTTGGTCATTTTCCCAAAGTCATCTTTCTGTTTACATTGTGCACAATATCTTTTTCACTTGAAGCTGAGGCCGATATTACCATTGTTCATACTGACTTAGTTAAGCGGGTTGCTATTATTCCAATCCAATACTCTCCTATTCTTCCAGTTAGAAAGCAGATGACTCATGACGGTTCATTCAGGACCTCCACGGAGTCAATGCTGCTATACACACTAGGACTCCTATAGTCCCTAATCCTTCCACTATTCTCTCTACAGTCCCGTCCACTGCTATGTGGTTTTCTGTTACTGATCTCGCGAATGCTTTCTTTTCAATTCTTGTTCACCCTAACTGCCAGTTCTGGTTCGCATTCACTTTAATGGGAAGCGTTGGACCTGAACTGTGATGCCGCTGGGATATACAGAGGCTCTGTGTGCATACGTGTGTGGACAAGAATTAGAAAAGATAAAAATTGAAAGGTTATTGGCTAAAGTGGGGGGGGTGGGGGTTGGGTCAGTGTCCTAGTGCAATATATAGCTGAGTTACTTTTATGGTCTGAGGCTCAGGAATAATGCGAAGAAGACACAAAGGCTTTGTTGGTCTTCCTAGCAGAAATTAGGCACAAAGTGTTCCGGACAAAGTTGCAACTAATTAAAGAAAAGTGAAATACCTGGGTCATGATTTGACTGCAGGGGAAGTGCATTAATACAGTATGTTGACGATTTATTGCTCTATAGCGATACAGAGGAAGCATGCGCGCAAGATAAGGAATCATTATTAAGATACCTTGCAGAAAATGGCCATAAAGTTTCTAAAACAAAGCTGCAGCTGATTCAAGCCACTGTCAAGTACTGGCATGACATCACTTGTGTTACCAGAGCTCTGTCAAAAGACCGCATAACCACTATCCAAAATCTTCCAAGACTGGTGACAAAACAACAGGTTATGTTTATACTAGGCATTCTTGGTTATTGTCGACAATTTTTCTGAAAGAGCACAGCCCTTACAAAATCTAGCTAACACTGTCGGCCTTCCTCTTTCTAGCCGCATACAGTAGAATAAGCAGGCTCTATGTGATTTAAAAAGTGCACTATCTAATGATAGGATCGAGGCTATTCAAATTTTACCTCATCCTATTACAAGGCGTGTGGTTATCCTTCCGAAATTTCATGAATGGAGCAGGCTGAGAAGGCTTTAACTGATATTTAAATAAATTTTAATGTCCACGCCTGCGTTAAAACTTCCGGACTAGTCTTGTCCTTTCACTCTGTTCGTGGACGAGAAAGGGGGGAATATGACTGCAGTACTAACTCAAACAACAAGGAGATAGACAAAGACCGGTCGCATACTATTTTAAAAAACTGGATCCAGTGGCCGCTACAATCCCGGCCTGTTTGAAAGCAGCTGCTGCAACAACAGAGGCCGTATTAGCATGCTCAAACATTGTGCTCATGAGCCCCTTAACGGTAAAAGTGCTGCATGCAGTTCATTCTATCTTAATGCAAACGAAAATATCACATCTTACTACAAGCAATACATTATCAAAATGTACTGTGCACTCTCTCGATTGTCACAATTGAAAGATGTTCTACGTTAAACCCTGCCACTGGAAGAAGAAGGAGAACCACACAATTGTCATGACGAAAATCACAAAAATCATGAAACTTACAGGAGGTACCTCTGGAAAAAAGGGAATATATTATTTGTAGATGGTTGTTCATTGTGCTTAGAAGACAGGACGTTGTCTGCCAACTACGCTATAGTCAAAGAAAACTGCCTGCTTGAAGAAAACTGCATTTCATCCTTACTAAGCGCGCAGGCAGCAGAAATTATAGAGCTCACCCGTGCCTGTCAGCAGGCTTAATTGAAAAAAAAAAAAAGTCACTATTTACAACGATTCCAGGTATGCTTTTGGAGTCTGCCATGATCATGGGGCATTATGGAAAAAAAGGGGATTCAAAACCAGTACTGGTAAGCCCATACAACATCAGAAATTAGTGGAATCCCTTCTCGAAGCTATAACAAAACCATCGAAACTGGCAACAGTTAAATGCCAAGCCCATACTGGAAAACAAGACCCAGTCAGCCAAGGAAACAAACTGGCTGACCACTTTGCTAAACAGGCCGCCTATAATAACACACCAGTCTCTTTATTCCAACCGAAGGATAACAAAGACCCTGATAATCAAATTATTTCTTTACAGAGTGCTGCCACTGACCGAGAAAGGATACAGTGGTCCCAAGAAGGATACCTCTCTGATGGGGTCTGGACCCATAAACAAACTAACAAACCTTTCCTCCCAAAGGCTTCTTTTCCAGGAATGGCAAAAATCGCACATGGCCTAGATCACGCAGGAAAAGTTGCTATGACTCAGGATGTCGGGCGACATTGGAAAACCACAGGGTTCTCTACATATGCTGAACAATTCTTCCGACAAAGCGCACTATGCCAAAGGTTTAATGTAGGAAGAGGTACTCAGATAAGCCCCGCCGTCACTCCTAACCCAATGGGTCCATTCGAACACCTCCAAATGGACATCATTGAGTTAACACCGTCGAAAGGTTACCGTTATTGCTTGGTAATTGCCGATGTGTTCTCCCGATGGGTGGAAGCTTTTCCCCTCTAAATATGCAGATGCAAAAACTGTGGCCAAAGCTCTGATAAAAGAAATTATTCCAAGATGGGGAATACCACAGAAACTGCAGACCGATAACGGTACCCACTTTGTGAATTCTGTAATAAATGAGCTGACTATTTGACTCCAGATAGATGTACATCATTACTGCAAATACCATCCCCAAAGTGGAGAAAGGTGCAATGGCATCCTAAAATCAAAACTGGCAAAAATCTGTGAGCAGATAAACTTAACCTGGCCAGATGCTCTATCCCTGGCCTTGATGGGGTTGAGAGGAAGGACACATCGGCAGTTGGAACTGTCGCCATTTGAAATTTTAACTGGACGCCCCATGCCCGTTGGCATGGTTATCGGAAATGTCACTCTGCATACTGTGGACAATGATCTTCTCTCCAGTCTTATAGGTCTCTAAGCCTCCCTGAAGG
This sequence comes from Erpetoichthys calabaricus, assembly GCF_900747795.2. NCBI lineage: Eukaryota > Metazoa > Chordata > Cladistia > Polypteriformes > Polypteridae > Erpetoichthys > Erpetoichthys calabaricus. The sequence continues at coordinate 338,491,585 of NC_041395.2, read as the reverse complement.
AAGTCCATGAACAGGTTAACCAGGCTTGGCGAACCGGTCCCCCACCGGTGGAGTTCCAGATCTCCCTTGGAACCAGGATACTGGTCAGAAACACTCGAAAGGAAACATTGGCATCAACCTCGCTGGAGGGGACCATTCCAGGTGCTGCTATCTACACCTCACGCCATTAAAGTCGAAAGACTTCCTGCCTGGATCCACGTCTTACACTGCAAAAGGTGGCACCCATAATTTTTGCAATCTGGGTGTTGTTTCACTCTGTAATCCTGATTGATGGACATCAAATTCCCATTCTGAAATATGAAGTAGGGAAAACATCCTCAGTACAGGTTGACTTTTGGTCTGTTGTTCCCTGGACAGACAAGACAAATGGAGATGGTCTGAAAAATATGTCTGTGTGACTCAACCCGGGTATAAATCTGATTCAAGCTCCTCCTCCAGCCTGTCTGAATGTTCAAGCTGGAGTGTTGTGTTTGCAAACACTGGAACTCAGGACTGGGGTAAAATCCGTGGGAAGTCCAGGAGTATGATTTAAAAACAAGGTTATCTATAATTAAATCAGGTTTACTCCTTTCTTGAATGCACGTCGCTCACTGTAAAAAGTGGACTGAATCATTAGGTTGTTGCTATTGTTTTATTTTTTGGACTTTCTGTGTTGAGTCTCTGTCAAGGGATTATTCCCTTTTTCTTAGAGGATAATCTGCGATATAAGTGTTTGAAGGTTACTATTACACAATTAAGAACAGATTCTTGTTATGCATTTGCCCCTGCTAAACCCTATCTCTTAGATGTATTCCTTCACAATAATTTTTTTTAACTGTGATATTTTTAAGGATACACATAACTTTCCTGGTTACCTTTTCAAGTGTATCTTAAGGTCAGGAAGTACACACTAGTAATGCTCCTAACTGAAAAGTGAGGATTGTGTGTGTTGTGTTCAGCAACAGTTGCTGTACCTTTATTCCTAACAACACTAGCTGGCCTCACCTCCCGATCTATTGAATTAGCAGAAAACTCAGGAATAGCTAACCCTCTTGATGAACTCTTCCAAAAATGGTTTGGGTCTTGGGCCGGTTGGATTAAAATTATTCTCATAACTGTCCTTATTGTCTGGCAGTTTTCATGCTTTTTGGTTGCTGTCTTATCCCATGCATCTGAGCCTTCTTACAAAGGCTTATCAACACCTCCATTAATAGGGTTTATCTCCTCAGTGCTGACCCTGACTCCCAGTACACACCTTTTCTCTCATCCTCGACCCCTTTCCCGAACCCTTTCCAGACTGTGATGATGCAGTAGTCTAACTGATAAAGTGCACATTTAATGTGCAAAGGGGGGAATTGAGGAAGAAATATTTAGAATTAAGGTGCTTCAGTCTTTCCAAATAATAAAGTATGGTGCCAATAGAACTATAAGAAACATGTCACTTATGTATTAATAAATAAGGAGGTATTAAGCTAACTGAACAAATGTAATCTAATACAGACATTAAGCTGTAAGAGTGTATTCCTGTAAGACAAACGTACTAAACTAACTTTTAAGGTAGCTTTCGATATTCTATATGTGTGATGATCATTATGCATACAGGGTCTGTAGCCTCCTCTCACCAAGAATAAAGACTAAATTGATTTTAATTTTATATTGGTGTCCGTTTCCTTGTCGTTGCCAACTTTCAGCGTCCACAGTTTGCACCGAGTGCTCCTGTTTCCTCCCACAGTCCTAAGCTATTTAGGTCAGGTGGATTAGTAATGCTAAATTGTCACCGGTGTGTCTGTATGTATGTGTTCACATTGCGATGGACTGGCACCCTGTTCAAGGGTTGCTCCTGCCTTATCCATTTAGGAATATTTATCATAAACAACATGCAGTTCATCATAATTTTATTTTATTGTTACTCTGCTTTTTGGAAAATATGTCCACAAATCCCCATAATTAATTCTGCTTGCTCTCCTTGAGCAGCAGTGTTAACAGATAAAGACAGTGCAATCTTATAAACTTTAAACAATTAATGAAACACTTTCTTATAAGGCTCGAGAAACACTGTCAACTCAGGTGTTTAGACAACTTTTCTATTTCCTCTCAAGTATTCTCTGCTCTGCTCTGTCTTTTGATTTTTTCCTCTGCCTCGGCCTCCTCATCCTTCCTCTCTCCACCTGCTTCTGCAGTATTCTTAGAAAAAAAATATATGGGTATAAATCAAATTTCATTTCATTTTCCCGTTTGTTTAAACATGCATTCACTTAAATTAAGTTATAGTGTTAAACCTATTAAACGCACTCCACGATTCACTTCGAATATGTACATTTTTAAGTTCATTATCATTTATTGTCTTTTTAATCTTGTGAACGAAAAGTTACTTATTAGCTTTAGACCAGACTAATTTGTTGGCATCAAGCTAGATATCAATGATGTTTAACTTTTGCAGGATTGTGATAATAGGTCTGTAGCACCGTGAAATTTTTAAATAAATAATCGTTTCCCCGTAATTGCAGGCTCCAATCAGGAGCGCATGTGTGTGAGCGCATTTCGCTCCAAGGTTGATTGAGTTGCTTGGCTGATCATACATACACATGCAAGTGTGAGCAGATCAGTCAGTTGCCTCATTCACACCTTGGAGGTAGCAGCATAGTGGTGAGGCGGCTTTCTGCTGTTATGTACCTAAAATCTGGAATAGCCTGCCAATAGGAATTCGCCAGACTAATACAGTGAAGCACTTTAAAAAACTGCTAAAAACTCATTACTTTAGCATGGCTTTCTCATAACTTCACTTTAATTTAATCCTGATACTCTGTATATCCAATTCATTATAATAACTATTCATGGTGGCTCTAAATTCCGTACTAACCCCTACTCTCTCTTCTGTTTCTTTTTCCAGTTTCCTTTTGGTGGTGGCGCATCTACTCAAAGTACCATGATGTTCCAACATTGATGGATTAAAAGCCAGACGTCTGCATGACCATCGTCATCAAGTCCTACCGTGAGAACCCTAAATACAAAGAGGGTTATTTCATTTATGTTAGGTAGAATGCCCAGAGGGGACTGGGCGGTCTCGTGGCCTGGAACCCCTGCAGATTTTATTTTTTTCTCCAGCCGTCTGGAGCTTTTTTTTGTTTTTTCTGTCCTCCCTGGCCATCAGACCCTTTTCTTATTCTACGTTAACTAATGTTGTCTTATTTTAATTTCTTACTTTGTCTTTTATTTTACTTTTCTTCATTATGTAAAGCACTTTGAGCTACTTTTTGTATGAAAATGTGCTATATAAATAAATGTTGTTGTTGTTGTAGACATGTCTATACGGTTGCCCAAGTGATGCTCGAGTCTAACGCTAAGGAGGTTAATCAAAAAGAATTTTAGTCAATATTTTAATCAATACATGATCATTTTTACAGTTTAATACAAGTATAAACTTATATGAAATTATGACAATGAATTAGCAAACATAAGGATAAGACTTGAATGTAACTGAAGGATTAACTAATGTAATTTTAACTTTAGGTATGTGAAGCTCTTGCCTCACATTAGAGGAGCTACCAATGTAATTACTAAGGTTAAAATAAAGTAGATGATTAATAAACACCCCCATAAAAAGCGAGGACAAACTAGTGAGAAAGCCCAAACACCCCTATTAAGAAACAGCGATAAGATCAATGGGAAAACCTGTAGGACACCCCTATAAACGAAGCGATGCTTAGAATAATGGAGGAATTGACATACTGTATATATGAAGTTACTGCTGGCTGTAGTTGATTGGTTAAGATGATAGAATTCTACATATTAAGAGTCAGATGATGTGATTTATTAGATGAGGTAATGGTGCTACAAAAGTATAAAACAGAATGAATTGCTTAATTAATGCATCACTCGATGGACTGAGGCATTTATGCATGATCTGTAAATAAAGAAAAGTTCTGCACACTCATCTGGGTCACGACTGCCTTCTTTGAATATAGGGGAATGTTTTTTCCACGTCACTGTCCAGATGACATACCTATGGAAGCATGGAGGTGTTTAGGAGAGATGGCAGTGGAGCTTTTAACCAGATTATTTAATGGAATCTTGGAAAGTGAGAGGACACCTGAGGAGTGGAGAAGAAGTGTACTGGTGCCAATTTTTAAGAATAAAGGGGATGTGCAGAACTGTAGTAATTACAGGGGGATAAAACTGATGAGCCACAGCAAGAAGTTATGGGAAAGAGTAGTGGAAGCTCAGTTAAGAAGTGAGGTGATGGTTAGTGAGCAGCAGTGTGGTTTCATGCCAAAAAAGAGCACCACAGATGTGATATATGCTCTGAGGATGTTGATGGAGAAGTATAGAAAAGGCAAGAAGGAGTTGCATTGCGTCTTTGTGGACCTGGAGAAAGTGTATGACTGGATGCCTCGAGAGGAGTTGTGATATTGTATGAGGAAGTCGGGAGTGGCAGAGAAGTATGTAAGAGTGGCACATGATATGTACGAGGGAAGTGTGACAGTGGTGAGGTCTGCGGTAGGAGTGACGGATGCATTCAAAGTGGAGGTGGTGTTATATCAGGAGTCGGCTCTCAGCCCTTTCTTATTTGCAATGGTGATGGACAGGTTGACAGATGAGATTAGACAGGAGTCACCATGGACTATGATGTTTGCTGAGGACATTGTGCTCTTTAGTGAGAGTAGGGAGCAGGTCGAGGAGACCCTGGAGAGGTGGAGATATGCTCTGAAGACGAGAGGAATAAAGGTCAGTAGGAACAAGACAGAATACATGTGTGTGAATGAGAGAGAGGTCAGTGGAATGGTGAGGATGCAGGGAGTAGAGTTGGTGGATGAGTTTAAATACTTGGGATCAACAGTAAAGAGTAATGGGGATTGTGGAAGAGAGGTGAAAAAGAGAGTGCAGGCAGGGTGGAATGGGTGCAGAAGAGTGTCAGGATTGATTTATGACAGATGGGTACCAGCAAGAGTGAAAGGGAAGGTCTACAGGATGGTAGTAGACCAGCTATGTTATGTGGGTTGGAGAGGGTGGCACTGACAAGAAAGCAGGAGACAGAGCTGGAGGTGGCAGAGTTAAAGATGCCAAGATTTGCATTGGGTGTGACGAGGATGGACAGAATTAGAAATGACTACATTTGAGGGTCAGCTCCAAATGGATGGTTGGGAGACAAAGTCAGAGAGGCGAGATTGTGTTGGTTGGGACATGAGCAGAGGAGAGATGTTGGGTATATTGGGAAAAGGATATTAAGGATAGAGCTGCCAAGCAAGAGGAAAAGAGGAAGGCCTAAGAGAAGGTTTATGGATGTGGTGAGAGAGGACATGCAGGTGATGTGGGTAACAAAGCAAGATGCAGAGGACAGGAAGATATGGAAAAAGATGATCCACTGTGGCAACCACTAACGGGAGCAGAGGAAAGAAGAAGTAGAAGTTTTTTCCACGTCAAAAGGGGGACAGAAGGGCAGTGATAGACAGAAAAATGTTAGAGGAAGAGAGAACAGAAAGACATGGAGGATAAAGGAAAACATGATAAGAGACGGCAGGATCAGGAGAGGAGCTGGCAGTCAGGAACATGAGCCCCAGCAGAGCAGCGTGTGGCAGAGGCTCAGGAGGGGGCTGGTAAGCATAGGAGCAGAAGAGACCAAATGCTCCAAGGAGTTTACCACCTGAAGGTAGTGTGGTGACGGCAGATGGGAGAAAGCGCAGGGCTCGTGGATTCCTGCAAATGCTGATGGATGACATTGAGGGACATAAGTCGGGTTTGGGGGCACCCCAGTGGTGGCAGAATGAGGTGGCTAGGGTGTAGGCCCATGAAGGATGACTGTGCTTGTTGACAGGTGTCCTTGGGAACTGAGTAGATCCTGATGGGTGAGCAGCAGAGAGGATGGATTTTAAGAAAAATGAACCAGGGCTTGTGAGTTTTTAAAGAACTGCTTACTGCTTGTGATTTTTAACCTCATTTATATGGATATTTTCATTTGACCTTTTAACCTCCATATGTTTATTGCTCATTATTTTATTTTATGCACATTTTTGCACCAACCACTTGCTGAATGTATGTGTCCTCATTTGCCTGGCTCATCTCAGTACAAGACTATTGATGGTTATGTGTTGAAGAGGCTCCCAGAAGTGATAAGGGAGTGTGGAGCTGACCCAGTCTGTCACAAGACTATACACTGCATTAAAAAAACTTGACCATGATATTATATTACAGTCACAGATCAAAAAGTTTACTTGTCTCCCTGATACAAATGGAGAGAAGAGGAGCTTCAATGGCAGCAGCAAACCTACATAACTTACTTTCTAATGATCTTACAAGGAACAAACATTAACCAGAGAGGAAGACAGATGTGCAAAAGAAATACAGAAAAGACCAGAACATAAATACACGTATAAAAACTGAACCACCACAAGTGTCCAGCGTATGTGGAACTCGTCTACTAAAACTAAAAATGGAATGAAGGAAAACTAACTTTACACCAATAAAGAAGTCCATATGTAGTATTTATAGTCCCATATGAAGCTTAATATCAGAAGAAAAATAATTGTATGGTTAATAGGGGTCACAAGGGGGGCATTATTTTTTCAGGACCCCTTTGCAGGTGCCTTTGACATTAGGCAAAATCAAATGCAACAATGGGAAAAGAGAGGTCCTCAGCACTGAATAAGATATTATCAATAACTACTAAACAAGAACCATTGGGAATTCACAAGATGGCAGAAAGGCAGAAAGCTTGGTGCTACAAGCAATGACGGAAGGCTTCAATCAGCCCCTTTATTTCCCCCATTCCTCCCATTACAAAACTGCAGTAGAACAGGAAATCCTCATATGGAAAGAAAGGAAAGTCCTTCATACATCTCAAGATGTTAATAACTGCCGCCTATCCTGAGAAAGTCAGGCAGAATGCCAAAAGTCATCTCTGGACGAGACATCAAAAGTCAGCCACATGCGCGCCTACACTCATTTATATGCAAGATTAATTTTATAGAACATAATCAGATGGATGGATGGATGGATGGATGGATGGATGGATAATCAGCTGGTATCTGGGACCTGCAGGAACCCAACACAAACATGGAGAAATCAAACATGGTCTGAGTGGAGATTTGATCCCAGGACTATCAGGATATAACTCTATGCACTGTACTGTCTTCTAATGAACTCAGAAATATTAAAATGTTATATTAATCTAAGCACTTAATAAAATGAGATATGAAATAGTGAAAGATTCTTTACAATTAGTCATTCATGACAGAATTTTTGTAAATGTAAAATCATTCAGAAAAACTTAGAACTTACGTTGCCAGTGATGCACGTGCAGTGATGCTGAACTCAAATTGACTACCAACAAATGCGGTTTTTCTTTCCTGATTTCGAGGAGTAGAATCCAAAAGTAGAGGAATGTAATCCCCCAAGGTACAGCTGGATATTTTGAATGACTCTAGAAAACATAGCAAAAAGCAAATAAGTGTCCAATGCTGACAGTAAAGACAGTCATCTTCTGGCAGTTGATGTGTCAATGTTAAAGCTGAGCAGAAGTCACTTGCAAATTTCATAAAAGCCCTCTAAATCATGTATAATATATTCAGTCTGCATAAATATGGCAGCCTTAAGTATGAGGAGCGATTTAAATTGAGTGCTATTAAGGAACTTTCCCCTACCTGAGTTGGGGAAAAGTCACCTAGTGGTGTAGCTTAACCCTGGCAGGTTCATTGAAGTGCAGTCTTGTTGATGTTTAGAGCCTTTTTTGTCAAAATGTACTTCTGCTATTCCATGCTTTAAGAAACTTAAACCTAAAAATGTACACCATGGAAGAATTTTTCTAAGGGCAAAGAGAATGAGAACTTACCTTGATGCATGGTAAGAACATCTTATTTTTTGTCATGGTATATATTATCTTTAAATAATTATAAATCAGATGGATAGATACCAGGTTGTATAAAACAGAAAACACATAATTTATCTTTTAGAACTGCTGCCAAGAACACCCATTATGGCAGAATAATAGAAAGTGGCCACGATAACCCAAAGGTTTTGTTTTCTGTAGTTAATAAACTACTCGAACCCGCATCTGGCATAATTACCTCTTCTACTGAAGTCTGTGAGAAATTCCTCCACTTTTTCCATAACAAAATTTAAGATCTAAATAATTCAACTAACATAAATACATCATCTGTTTATATCTTTTCCTGTTCTCCTACTCCATCCAGCTCTTTCTCTAAGTTCTCACCAGTCACATCTGCGTTTGTTAATAACCTGCTTTGTAAGATGAGGCCAACTACTTCTGTACTGGACCCCATCCCCAGCACACTACTTAAATCCTGCTTTCATGCCATAATCCCGACTGTTACAACAATAATAAACTCATCCCTTGACACTGGCTCTGTGCCACTCACTTTTAAAATTGCTTCTGTAACCCCAGTGTTAAAAAAGTCTGGTCTTGATGCTGACAATCTTAACAATTTTCAGCTTATTTCCCACTTACCTTTTCTGTCAAAAGTTCTTGAGCGTGTTGTAGCCTCCCAGCTCTCCAATTACTTAACTTCTAATAATCTGATGGAACCCTTTCAGTCTGGTTTCAGGGTGCAGCACAGCTGTGAAACTGCTCTGCTACGGGTAACCAATGATTTGCTTATGACAGCAGACTCTGGACAAACCAGCATATTAATTCTATTAGACCTCAGTGCAGCATTTGACACTCACGTCAACCATGACATTCTACTGTCCAGAATGGAGAACATGCTGGGTATCTCTGGCACTACCCTCCAGTGGTCCAAGTCCTATCTGACTGATAGACAAGAGTTTGTTAGTCTTGGCAACAGCTGATCCAGCTCAGCGCCAGTCACACAAGGAGTTCCTCGGGGCTCTGTCTTCGGCCCTCTGCTCTTCTGTATTTATATGCTTCCCCTTGGCCATATTATTCGTAGCTTTGGACTGGGTTATCATTTTTATGCAGACGATACTCAACTCTATTTCAATGTTAAAAATGGAACTTCATCTGAGCTTTCTCAGCTCACAACCTGCCTCAGTGAAATTAATACCTGGATGGAGCAGAACTCTTTAAAATTAAACTGCAACAAAACTGAACTCCTGCAAATTGAGACTAAAGTGCAACTTAATAAAATGAGCTCCTTCCTAGTCCATCTTGGCGGTAATCTCATCAGACCTGCGTCTACTGTAAAGAATATTGGTGTCATTTTTGATTCCTCCCACATAAATCACATTAAGAAACTTTCTTACTTTCACCTCTGTAACATATCCCGTGTTCGCTCCTTCCTCTCCTTTTCTAATACTGAGAAACTTGTCCCTGCTTTTATCACATCTCGCATTGATTATTGTAATTCCCTACTGGCAGGTGCCCCTTCAAATTTTATATCACAGCTCCAGCTTATTTAAAACTCGGCTGCAAGAGTCCTTACATGGACCAGCAGCAGCAAGCACATCACACCCATCCTGCTCCGCCTTCACTGGCTCCCTGTGTCTTACAGAATCGAATATAAAATTGTATTAATAACCTACAAAGCCTTAAATGACCTTGTGCCAAACTACATCAGTGACCTTCTCCATCACTATGTTCCTGTCTGCCCACTAAGGTCCTCTGATTCTGGCAATCTTGTTGTGCCCCACACTAATCTACACTCCATGGGTGACAGCAGGGCCTTCAGCTGTATAGCGCCCAGACTCTGGAATGACCTACCAAAATTAATCAGGTCAGCTGACTTCATGAATTCTTTTAAAAAACAACTCAAAACTCATCTTTTCAGGAAGGCTTTTAATAATAATAATAATAATAAATTTTATTTATATTGTACTTTATATTTTAGCAATCCCAAAGTGCTACAGAGTAAAAATAGAATAATAAAATAAAAAAAAGAACAGAAGAGTCTATAAAATACTTTAACAAAATGACTTTCTAAAAAGATGAGTTTTTAGGTTTCACTTAAAGGCCTCAGTCGACTGTGGGGCTCTCAGGTAATCAGGGAGGGCATTCCACAGCCTCGGCGCCACCGATGAAAACGCCCTGTCACCCATGCTGCTGAGCTTAGTTCTGGGGACTTGAAGAGTGTTAGTGAGTACAGAGCGGAGGGAACGTAAGGAGTTATGGGGGGTAAGGAGTTCCTGTAGATAAAGAGGGGCATGTCCATAAATGCACTGATGGGTAAGAAGGGAGACCTTGTACTCTATTCTGAATGAAACAGGGAGCCAGTGAAGGGTTTTCAGGATTGGGGTGATGTGATCATACTTTTGCACCCTCATCAGGATCCTGGCAGCGCTGTTCTGAATATACTGGAGTCTCTGGACACTCTTGCCAGGAATCCCAATGAGGAGTGCATTACAGTAATCCAGCCTGGAAGAGACAAAGGCATGGACGAGCTTCTCTGCATCTGCCAGGGTGAGTAATGGGCGGAGTTTGGCGATGTTCTTGAGATGGTAAAAAGATGACTTACAGAGATATTTGATGTGGGTGTCAAAAGTAAGTTGGGAGTCCATTCTAACACCCAAATTAGTAACAGATGTGGAAAGAGGAATATTTTGGCCAGAGAAAGTAATACTGGTGATGGTAGAAGAGCGAAGATGATGTGATGTACCAACTAAGATGGCTTCTGTTTTGGATCTGTTCAACTGAAGAAAATTGAGCCTCATCCAAGCCTCTATCTCCTCCAGGCAGGTAGACAATGTAGATGTTGGCAGAGGAGCAGTAGAGGAGGTAGGAGTAGTCCTGAGGTAAAGCTGAGTGTCATCGGCATAGCAATGGAACGATAAACCATGTCTGCCAATGACAGTTCCAAGGGGGAGCATGTAGATAGTAAAAAGGATAGGGCCCAGCACAGAGCCCTGTGGAACACCACAGGCGACGTTGTGGGTGTGGGACTTTGCGCTGCCAAGGGCGACATGCTCAGTTCTGCCAGTCAGGTATGATGTAAACCAATTTAGAACAATTCCTGAGAGTCCAATAGTGTATTGCAGGCGGTGAAGAAGGATGTTATGGTCTATTGTGTCAAAAGCAGCTGTCAGGTCAAGGAGGATAAGTAGTGAAGGTGAACCAGTATCTGCCGTCATCAGAAGATCATTGGTGACCCTGACCAGGGCTGTTTCAGTGCTATGGCCAGGGCGAAAACCAGACTGAAACTTTTCAAACAGATTGTTCAGTTTGAGATGATCGTGAAGTTGTGCTGCAACTATTTTTTCCAGGACTTTGGAGAGAAATGGAAGATTGGAGATGGGCCTATAATTGGAGAGAACTTCAGGATCCAAGGTGGATTTTTTCAGTAGAGGTCTGATGACAGCAGTTTTTAGTGCAGAAGGAATATGGCCAGCCAGGAGGGACTGATTTATTATCCTGGTGATAAGTGGAGAGATGGCAGAAATGTTGGCCCTCAGCAAGGGTGAGGGGAAAGGGTCCAGGGAACTAGTAGACGGTTTCATTTTCCTGATGACATCCTCCACCTCTTCCCGTGTGGCAACAGAGAAAGAGCAAAGAGGATGGACGGTCTCAGACAATGAGTCAACAGTTGGGAAGGGCAAGATATCCTTGGTAGAGAGGTGTAAACGGATATTATCAACTTTTTGTTTAAAAAAGTTGATATACATGTTGCATCTGTCATCAGTGGTCTCAGAATGGGCAGGTAAAGGAGGTTTGACAAGATGATTTATGGTTGAAAAAAGTTTTTTAGGGTTGCTGGAGCCATTTCTGATGATGGTGGAATAAAACTTGGACCGTGCAACCTTCAGAGCTTCTGCATACGCTCTCATGTGTTCTCTGTAAGCCTGTTTATGGACAGTCAGCCCAGAGGCCTTGAGCCGCCGCTCAAGGACACGCCCAGCCGCCTTCATTTTTCGCAGCTCGCAGGTATACCAAGGTGCTGAGCACGAGAATGAGACGGACCTAGATGTTAAAGGGGCGTGGAAGTCCAGGAGACTGCTCAGGGACTGGTTGTAAAAATCCACAAGGTCAGCAACAGAGAGGGAGCTGATAAAGTCAGAGGAGAGAAATGTAAGGTCCAAGGCCAAGGCATCCACATTGATATTCTTCAGATTTCTGAAGTAGATCTGTCGTTTTGGTTTGATACGGGAGGAGAAAAAGGGCAGCTCCAATGACACAACTTTGTGGTCTGAAATACCAAGATCAAATACCTGTAGATTCCTGATTGGGGCACAGTTTGAAATGACCAAGTCAAGAGTGTGACCCCTAGAATGTGTGGGAACATCAACATGTTGTTGTAGGTTGAGAGAATCTAGCAGCTCAAGGAAATCAGCAGTGAGATAACCTGTGGGATTGTCAACATGAATATTTATATCTCCTAAGATTATGATGTTGGCAGAAGTAGCACAGAGTGTTGTGAGAAGATCAGTAATTTCCGGAATAAAGGCAGAATTGGGTTTTGGAGGTCGATACATAAGGAGAACAGTCAGGGGAAACGGGGGCTTACATTTAAATGCAAGGCACTCACAGGAAGATATTGCAGGTATCGAGATAGGGGACAACCCCAGGTCCTGACGGTGGATAACAGCTATTCCACCACCACGCCCAGTGCTGCGAGCTGCCTCCAAGTAACTGTAGCCAAGTGGACAGGCTTCATTTAAGGCAGAGTAAACCTCTGACTGGTGCCAGGTTTCTGTCAGACACATGAAGTCAAGTCCTTTTTCCCTGATGTGTTCTTCAATCAGTATGGATTTATTGCTGATAGATTGAGAGTTAAATAGTTCAAATTTAACCAATGACTGTGAAGTAAATCTCTGTACAGGACGCAGAACATTAAAATCCACTCCACGCAGCTTAGAATTCATTCCACAAAATAAATCCAGCCGGGGATGTGAAAAACGAACCGGCTGGGACGACGTTAATAAAGACGCACCAGCCGTGGCGGCTGACATTGTCGTGATGCGGCGTAGGTTGTTAAAGTTCACTCCCCGGCGGCGGTGACGGAGCGAGGCAGGGAAGTGTACCGGAGCATCCGAGGGCAAGAGGCATTTCGGGAGCATTGACTCATGTTGGGAGCCAGGAGAGTTGTTCCTAGAGAGGATCCGGGAGGCTCGGAGCCGAGCCCTGGTGCCTCCACGCTTCCCACGGCGGCGGCGTTTCCATCGGCGACCGGCCAAGCCGTGGACAGTGACGAGGAAGGCCGGGACTTCCTCAAACAGTCGGCCAAAGGTTTGACTGAACTCCGGAGTCAAATGTTGAGAAACCCCCGCACTCGTTCGAAGAGCCAAAAGGGTGAAGCGATCATAACGAATGATCGAGTCAGGAAGAACATCACAGGAGTAAGTAAGCCGAGAAAAAAGCAGGAGTAACAAGAAACACAAAAGCCAGAGTGGTCTACTTGACTTTATTACCCTTCTCTGAGTTTACCTCTCTGTCAAGATGCTCATGTAACCTGTATGTGTGTGTGCGAGACCATCAATTATGTTGTCTGTTACGCTTTTTCTCTGAATTTACTGTCTTAATCTTCTTTATTTATTTATCTGGTTTTTACAATGTTATATACCGTATAACCTACCATTCTTTGTTAAATTCTGTGAAGTGCCTTGAGCATGGGAAAGGCACTATATAAATAAAATGTATTATTATTATATTATTATTATTATCTTCCCACAAAAAATACATAAGCCCATATGCAATTTGTTCAAGAAATGTGCTGATGAGTCAGTTTGGTTGTAGCTAATAAAGGAAGATTTCCAAGTGCACTGATGCTAACGACATGTCTTTTGACATTGTCTGTTCTGGTTTGTTCCATCTTTGGATTTTTTGAACTTGTTTATTTTCTGTTTTTATTTTTTTATTATTTTAACTGTGTTACCATTTTTCTGTACCATTTTCAGCAGTCATCTTCCATGGGCACAACCATTTGTATGGTGTTTCTACTAGCCAGGGTGTCACAAAAGCAGACCATAGACATAAAAAGGTTTGGGGAAGCCACCCGTATATTGTGCTTGGCTGCAAATGGGTTTTAAATTGATTGAGATGATCACAGGTTCGAGTCTACAACAGAACTGAAAATAACAGGAACAGATGGTGGCTTTAAAGATCGGGACCAGATGTGACGTTATTGGGACTGGAACTGGAAGTGATGTCTTTTGTCCCGGAAGTGATATAGTCTATGGCGCTAGGCTCAGAAGTGATGTCATCACTGGGGCCGGGACCTAGTGAGATATCCCATGGATGGTCTGCAGAAGTTTGAAAAAGAGAGTTAGTGCAGCTCACCACCCCTTGGTCTGGCGTGATAGTACTATTCTTAAGGCCTTTCAGATGTCTCCCAATCTCACGTCAGTGACAAGAAAGCCCAGACCCATCAGGTCGGGCATCTCTGACTGAGAGGTCGTGAACTCGCGAGAGGGCCTCAGCATTGTCATTGAGAGAACCCTTACGATGAATAAGCGAGCTCTTATACGGTTGAATGTCAAGAAACCACTTGGTGACCCATGGATTTGACTCTTTGTGAAGGGCCATCCACTGTAAAGGAGCATGATTCGTAACAAGAGTGAACTCACGTCCCAAGAGGTAGTATCTCAACTGTGTGATTGCCCATTTAATCGCAAGGGCCATCCTTTCCAACGCTGTATACCTGGTCTCCCGATTCTACAGTTTCTGGCTCAGGAAAATAACGGGGTGTTCAACTCCATGAGCGCTCTGGCTCAGCACAGCACCTAAGCCTGTGTCCAAAGCGTTTGTCTGGAGAATAAAAGGAAACTAAAAGTTAGGCGTTTTCAATACTGGTGCTGACGTAAGGGCCTGCTTTAAGTCACAAAATGCATCGTCTGTCTTATCAGTTCATACCACATTATTAGGAGCCCTCTTCTTTGTTAAATCAGTCAAGGGCACCGCTCTCTCTGAAAACCTAGCTAGAAACCGCCGGTAATATCCAGCTAATCCGAGGCCACTTCGGGACCACTTCAATATGGCATCAACCTTTGAACACTGTGGCTTTACGGTACCCTGACCCACCAGGTAGCCTAAATATTTAGCTTCTTTCAACCCAAAAAATATTTTTTTTAGATTGATTCGAAGCCCGGCTTCTCCCAGCATCTGCAATTCTGCTCTGACCTGCTGTACGTATTCCTTCCATGTGCTGGAATAAATGACTATGTCATCTAAATAGCCAGCACTATACACATTATGCGGGCAGAGCACTTTATCCACCATACAATGGAAAGTCACATGTAACCCAAATGGAAGGATACGATACTGCCAGCAATAGCTAGGGGTGCTAAACGTGGTCTTGATCTTAGTGGAATCCATTAAAGGAACCTGCCAGTACCCCTTCGTCATGTCAAGTGTGGTCAAAAAATTAGCCTGCCCCAGCATCTCAAGGAGGTTGTCCACTCGAGGCATTGGATAAGCATCAAATTGGGAGACTTGATTAAGCCAATAGAAGTCATTGAAAAACCTCCAACTCCCGTCAGGCTTACTAACCAAGACGATCAGACTGGACCAGGGACTAAAGCTTTCCTCTATCACTCTTACTTCCAGCATGTGCTTGATTTCAAGCTCCACTTCTGCTTTCTTTAACTCAGGAAGCCGATAAGGGTGCTCTCGAACAATAATTCTGGGCTCTGTCACTATGTTGTGCGCAGTCAGAGAGGTCCACCCATTCTTTTCGCTTACAACCTCTGGGACAGACAGGATAGCTGCTTTGACCTCCTGTCTCTGTTTAGAATTCATTGCAGCGCCGAAGTTAAGGATATTTTTCAAAGTAAATAATGAGCGGGGCTGAGCGGAGGAGGGATCGGAATCCCTTTCCTTCCACGGCTTCAACAAGTTTACATGATAAACATGCTTCCACAGCCGATGAGTGGGTTGTTTCACCAGGTAATCAATGAGCCCTTTCCTCTCCTTAACCTTGTAAGGGCCTTGCCAATGGGCTAGCAGTTTAGAATGGGAGGTAGGAACTAAAACCATGACACAATACCCTGGGTGGAATTTTTGGAGAGTCGTATTGTGGTCATATTAG
The DNA here is from genome assembly GCF_900747795.2 of Erpetoichthys calabaricus. Taxonomy (NCBI): domain Eukaryota; kingdom Metazoa; phylum Chordata; class Cladistia; order Polypteriformes; family Polypteridae; genus Erpetoichthys; species Erpetoichthys calabaricus. The sequence goes on along the minus strand of NC_041395.2, from coordinate 338,475,680 downwards.
CGGGCCTGTGCTGCTTGCGCCTCCTCCATGTGAGTTTTTAATATGGGTCAAATTTTTCCCAATCGATCGCGTAATTGCACGATGTACTTTAATTTATTTTTAGAGGGAAGAGCCTCTCCTTCCCATCCTTCTTTCAAAATATCCAAAATTCCCCAGGGTTGTCGTCCATATAATAATTCAAAAGGCGGTAACTCCGTAGAGGCTTGTGGGACTTCCTGATAGGCAAAGAGCACGAGGTGGAGGAGCTGATCTCAGTTCCTCCCGTCCTCGCTGACCACCTTGCGAAGCATCTGTTTGAGAGTCTGATTAAACCTCTCGACTAGACCGTTGGTTTGAGAGTGATACACCACAGTATTTAAGTGCTTTATTTTAAGTAACTTGGCCGTTTCCCTGAACATCTCCGAGGTAAAAGGTGTCCCTTCATCCGTAAGGATTTCATAAGGGGTGCCACGTCGCGCAAAGACCCCTACAAGTTTTGGTGCAATAGCCTTGGAGGTAGCTGAGCATAAAGGAACAGCCTCTGGATATCAGGTAGCATAATCCATGAGAACTAATATATCTTGTGTCCTCAGGCAGAGAGCTCTAGGGATCCTACAATATCGACCCCAATCCTTTCAAAAGGGGACATCGATCAAGGGAAGGGGGACAAGAGGAGCACGGTCCCTCCTAGGAATTTGCTGTAATTGACACTCTGGACACGAGATACAAAAATGGCGAACCTCCTTATTAATCCCCGGCCAATAAAATTGGAGCTTGATATGCTCTAACGTTTTCTTGGTGCCCAAATAGCCTCTTATGAGGTGGGTGTGTGTTAATTCACAGACTTGCCGCTGGTAGGTTCGTGGGATTAACAACAATTTTCACACCTCCCCCTCATGCTCCACTACCCAATACAACAGATCATTTTCATTCACAAAGTGAAGACCATGTGGCATGGGCTGATGAGTGTGTTAGCCATTGACTAGCACGACTGCATTTTAAGCGAATTTTGAAAGAAGCCGGAGTTTCTCTAAATTGAAACTGTATTTCAGAGAGAGGATCCGGTCTGACCTCAAGGGGTGGGGTTAGCTCCTGGCTCGTTGAGGCATTGGGAGATGACGTTTCTGCCTGTGACGGTCCCAGAACTTACCCATCCGCTTCGTGGCCTTCCGTATCTCTCTCTGTCGGCTGAGAACACGGTATGAAAACACCTGGAGAAGGATCATTTCCTTCTATTACTAGGCCTAAGTTAGGAGTGGGAGTAGTCAGTACTATACCAAATTTATTATTAGACCAGTCCCGCCCTAGGATCACTTAGAAAGGTGGATTTGGGAGGACCGCTACAGGGAATTTTTTAAGCAATCCTCCATGACTGATGAAACAAAGGGCGGTTTTATAATGCCAGATTTCTCCGTGTATACAAGTTATACTGGTCTTTAATTTTAGCCATTGATCATCGGTGATCAACAATGAAAAAGTTGCTGCCAGAATCAAAGAATGCTTCGATTTTAAATCTGTTCACAATTACTACTCCCATATGTGATATCGTCAAGGGGTTTATGAGCGCACATAAGCCTCTCTTCTCTCTCCATCTGCACACCTCCTTATTCCCGAGCAGGTTGCGCACCCACAGGTCCGGGGACTTCGGAACAGGCTCTGGCTTGTAAGGAAGGGGCAGATTTGGTGGGACGCAATCCCCATAGTGTCCACTAGAGGACCATTCTGCTCTCTCAGATTGTGAGGCCATCCTAGATGTCTCAATGAGCTCAATGAGCACATGCATATTTAGAAATTCTCCCCAGACCGGCTGGGCGAAATATTCAGGTAATTCTCTGATTAAGAGGAAGCAGGCGACCTGCTGCACGATCTGGAAAGGGGTCTGTTCAAATGGCCTTAGCCAGTAATGCCACCCTTTCCCAGAGAGCAAATGTTTGCTCCTGGGTTGGTCGCTCAGGGTAAAATCTCCAGGGGCCTCATGTATAAATGGTGCATACGCATACGCACAAAAATGTTGCGTACACCAGTTTCCATGCTCACATCGCGATGTATAAAATCTAAACTTGGCGTAAAGCTCAATCCCTTGTGTACGCAAGTTCTCTGCTCGGTTTTGCAAACTGACGGCACCCAACATCAAAGCAGTGCTACTGTTCCTGTGTGGTTTCCCTTTATTTTTTAGATTCACAATCCTGAAGTGGCATTATCAAAATCCCTGAAATTAACCGCACATCGTTTTTTAGTTCAAGGCATCTGATTATAATCAACCTGTAACCATATAATGGTGCACCAAATGGCCAAACTATTCCAGATACCATAGTCACTTTAGCATTGTTACTATCAGTGCACCACTCGGAGTATTTTAACTCAGTGTATCTGAGTGTGGAATCACAGCTGTACAGCAGCTGATCAGAAAGCTCTACGGCACACTGTTTCAAAAGCGGGGAGAAATATCGGGATACAGCTTCTAGCACACGCTGCCTCAGACATGTGCACAGTCTATTTGAACTTCTCCCATCGGCAAACACTTTAGAGCCTTTCCTGTACGGACCTCACGGTTCAGAAACAGTTTCATCCCAAGAGCTCAATCAGTCCATCAAGTGCTCTCAGTAGAACTGTTTGTATTTATAAGTACAATTACCTCGTTGTAAACTTGCATTACAGTTATAATATTGCACAACCTGAGCCACTTATGCTTTCATATTGTATATTTTTCACTGTTTTTTATCCTATTATTGTTGTTGTTATTATTGTTGTTATTTTACCATTTTATTGGAAAATAACTTTATGGAGAGTTTGCTTATTGAATGTCATTGTACAATACAATAACAATAAAACAATTCAATTCAATAGAAGAAAGCACATATTTACAGATGATGACGACTGGCTTCTTAGTCGATTTAGATTTCCAGGCGCTATCTTCTTGGAGAACTTGATTTCATGTTTAAGATGAAATGCAGTAAAGTATATATGTTACATTATACACATTAATTTTTAACTTCATTTAAATAATGTGCATTGTTAATGATTAAATATGTGAGGAATCAGTCCTGCAGTGGTACCAATGAGCTCACGCCCCTGTTCCTGCCAAGCACGTAGTGATTCACACGCATAAGAGTACATAGAAGAACACATAGAATACAAAGCATTTAACATTCTACTTTAGATACGATGGGATTTGAGAAACTATTAAACAATTTTAAGCTGAAGTTTATGACGTTCTACTTAATGACAGAATAAAGTATGTGATTAAAGTGGAAATTTCAAACTTTTTTTCACACTGTGTCCCAGTTTTTTTCTTTTCTCTGTACCCTAATACGCTTCCATATGACACTCAGACAGTGGGCTACGACTCACCGTTTCTCTGCGATTTTGATATCTGACCACTTCTTATTTATTTCAGGCACTGTGCAACTTTCTGAACTTTCGAGTTTCTTCCTTTTGTTGTTTATATCACTGCTTAAACCAACAAATAGTACGATTTTTCTTGCCTCTACTTGGTATTCACTGAAATTCTTCTTTTTCCCCATGCTTTTGCCATTGTCTTTTCACAGAACGCAAAACATAAGGGGCTATTTATATTTATCTGCACATTCAAAGAGGCGTAATTCTGGGAGGAGTGATAGTAAAATTACATGCAAAACAAATTTAGCATCAGTTTCACAAGGCCGTACGCAAAAGGAATCTCATCTGTTTCGCACATCAATACCAACCATATTGTGTAATGTTACAGTTTACATAATCTATGGTGCCCATCGCAAGATGGTGGTGTGGTTTGTGTTAGCCAAATGTGCAAACAGGAATTTCATTGTACTGTGCAAGTGTGACAATAAATCTGGAATGAGCTGATTACATTATGCCTTCTTAAAAAAATAAAGCCTTTTATGCTTAAAAAAGCTAACACTGTTGTCCACCTGCATATCATTCCTAAGTTTCAAATTCCAATCGACAATTAGCATTGCATGCTTTTTGCAAAATGTTGTATGTGCTGCAGATAAGAAAAATATTAAGGAAATTGGGGAAAAAAGGCACAAATTAGGCAACAGAAACAAGACGCAATGTTACAGAATGAAGCATTATTTTTTTTTTTAGGGCATACTGAATTGCTGTTGTTAATATAAAGATTGAGGATGTTTTTTTGAGAGAGTAAAAGTAATTACTAATTTTTACTGTTTGTTGTTTAAGCATTTGTTTCAGCCCACTTCATGATTAAGCAGGTGGAATTGAAGTCTTTGATGACAACAAAGGCTTATGATTTGCAGCAATTTTATCAATGAATAAGTAAATTACCTTGGAATCATCATTACAACATTGCCATATTTTACACTATACCTCTCTTGTAGTTTCTTTCTTCCCACTACTCACAGGATATCACCCTTTACAACTACAGTGGAGACCCGGGCACACCTGCCGCCCCAACCTGACACAGACAGGCAAAGACACCAGCTCAGTCCAACACAAAGCCCTTTATTCAGGAAAAGGGACCCCGACCCAGAGCAGTGTCCAAGGACTGATACTGGCAGTTACACGCACAGTAAACACTCTCCATTTCCTAAGGAGTCTTGCAGCCTCCTTCCTTCTCCACACCTCTTCGGTGAGCTTCATCCACCTCCTCCCGACTCTGGCCTCCGAATGAGGTGATGCTGTCCCTGATATTCTGCATCCCGGGATTACTTCTGGTGTTGCATCCTCATGACCTGGGAATGCTTCTGGCTAAGGTGTGAGCCCTGTCCACAAGGGCTCAATCCCTGCAGCACCCCTGGCGGTCCCCACGGCACCCAACAGGGCTGTAGCAAACTCCAATTCCCAGCGTGGCCTGCGGTAATCCGTGGAGCCATGGCAGTCCAGGAGAAGCTGCCAACTAACGGTTCAGGAGAGGAAGTGCACTTCATAAACTACCTCCCCCTGTCCTTCCATTCTGGAGGCATTTTGGCCGGGCATGAATACCAGCTGCCCCTTACACTACCTATGAAATGTATCTTGTTCAAGCTTTCATTTTCTTTAGGTCAGCCTACTAAAGCTTTTTACTTATGCGGCTCCCATGACATGCTGTCTGATATCCTCTACTCCTTTAAAATGAGGCTGCCTTCACTTTATCCATAATTCCCCTCTATTTTACTCCATCTAATAGCTCAGAGCACTTGTTAAGATAAAAGGGATGATTGTGTGGTCCTCCCGCTCACCACTTCAAGGATCTGCTCTCTTCATTACTCCAACAAATGTCACATCTATGTCGGCCTGCCTTCAGTCTTTCACCATGACACTTGCAATATCCATTTTAATTATTTTTTTATGTCTCTGAGCCTATTCTGAACATCCATTCAGTATCTAAACTCACATTTTCCATAGTAGAAGGTCACAATCCCAGAATCAAGAGAAGGGCAGGAATCAATCCTACATGTCACAGTGCAACAAGTCACTTTTGAGTTGATAGTCAATTAGCTTAGGAAGGCTTAGGAGGGTGGTACAGTAATCCAATCAGTGGGATGATATGCCAACTCCAAAGACCCTGTGAACCAAGGTACTGTAGAGCAGCACCACTAATCACAATGTAAACCTAATTTTTAAAGAAATTATTAACTGATGGAATTTTTTTTTTTACTTTTTAATTTTTGTTTTAATTTCCATGAATTCTTCTGTATTTTTCAAGCAGTTATGGAAATATTAAAATAAAATAAAATTGTAAGCATTAAAGAAACACTTACTGTAGTAAACCTGGAATGGTATTTTGCTTAGAGGTTCATCTGTTGGACTGTTTCCTTTTCTCACGGAGGACCCATCACTGTATGTTAATGTAATGGCCTGTTGAGGGAAATCCTCGATGACGAGTTCAAGTATGCCTGGCAATCTACGTGTTTTACTAAATGAAAGTTCACATGTTGTCTGAAAAAACAAAACAAGAATAAACAATGAGAAACACTTCAACGACTTCACACAAGGCTGAGACACAAAATCCAAGGGAGCTCATTGGCCAGATGTGCAATCACATGAGGCTAGTAATTGAACTAAAAGATATTAGAATTTAAGGCGAATGTGAAGATGAACACAAGAGGAAAATGTATTTTACAAATTGGCTGATGTCAAAAGTGGACTCCATCATGGATCTCTGATGAGACTGTTTCTTTTTTTGGAACATTTTTGCATATTATGCGAGAAGCACCAATCGTGACAGCTACGTCTGTCTGTCCGCATGAAACAACTCAGCCCTCCCCCCACCCCACTCCCGTGGATCAATTTGGTTGAAATGTGGCACATCTATTCTTCAATGAAATTTGTTCAGACAGTGCAATTTTTATTGACATATCTCAAATGGTTCATGCTGCACAAGGTTTTGAAATTTCAAAACTTCCCATTGAAAACAATCAGTGTATTTACAAACTTGTCTATCTTAAAACGGAGAAACGTTCTGTGCGACTATGAATTACTTTTCAGTTTCAATTTCGCCTTGAAAATGGTTGCCTGAACTTATATATTTTGTTTATTTTTTATATTTTACTCATCTGATAGCCACTGACATTATTTGCCGATGAGGGTGTTTCAGAGTGAATTGGTTGACCAGTCAGGAATCTGTGTCATCTTTATAGGATGGTATAATTAAAATACTGTCAAGATAAATTACATTTTCTTATGGTCAGATTGAGTAAGCCAAGATCAATAGGTAATTGGCAGGGTCACTGATTTTCCTAATGTAATCAGCACCATTGACCGTACACATATTGTAATAAAGGCAGCATCACAGCATGAATTTGCTTTGGTACGCAGAAAGCACTTTCATTCAATTAATAAACAATTAAATTATGATATTGAAATATGTCTGACTAACATTGCGAGGTGACTCACCTCAATCTATGATTTCATTATTTTATTAAATAGTATTGTGGGAAGCAGACTTCAAGATCATGATGTGTGTGATTTTTGGCTTCTTGGTAATGCTGCCATTGCCAGTTATGTTGTACAACACCCAGCACACCCTTTTTATTTATCAAATAGGCTGCACACAAGGCAATTTTCATTAAACACATTCATTAGGCGTTATTACCAATGTTGAAGACAGTCGTATTGAGAGAATGTGTCAGGTAACTGTGATGGAATTAGCTCAAGAACACTGGAATGTGACTAACATGTTATTGAAATGCACAAGGACACAAGATCTTCTGTTGACTTCATTGTTCTGCCGCCCAGAGTTGCTAAAATCCCAACACCAAAAAGGCTGCGTATGATAGTCAAAATTTGCCATTAAGTTAAGCCAGTTTTCACACCAGGTTCATGCTGTATAAATTTCAATTTTTGGCATAAGAAATGACTGACGAATGTTTCTGAGTGTATGCATGTTTTATACGTGAGGTCCCAGGTAATACAAAGAACCATTGCTTACATGAGAAGTCCATCACCAGCATGTCCCCAAAACTGTTTTCTGGCTGGAGCTTGAAATTCTTTTTTAGACGGTCACAAATTCAGTGTAGAAATGGGAGGAATGGGAGCTGAAGGCAATCTTTTGATGGACAGGATTCAGAAGGACGTGCAAATGGCCTAATTGAGGTACTGTGCAGTTGAGTTATATAAATAAATGTTGTTGTTATAGTAGGCAAGCTGACCACAACCACATAGGCGACATATGGACTTTTAGTGTAGGCAGGCTCAGGGTAAGTATAAGGTTTGGTTTAATAAGATTATTTTAGCACGATGGTGGGCAAACTACGGCCTGCGATGTCAATTTGTGCGTCCCACACACAAATTTTAAATCTTTGTGATTTTGTTAACAAAAATGACTATGACGTCAATTTGAGCAGCCCACACACAAGTTTAAAACCTTTGTGATTTTATTAAAAAAATTACAAAGTAAACAGATATTCACTGCATGTTTTGAAACGTGAACAAATGAGCAAGCTCGTTTATAATGTTACCTGTGTACAAGCAGAAGCTTGTGTTTATGAAAGTGGACTTTGTACTGTGTGTAAGTGTACGCTTGATGTTTCGATTGTATGTATTTGGAAGACCATTTGCTGTGTAAGCACAGGCACTGCGTGTGTGTTTGGATCACTCAGATTAGTTCGGCTGTCATTGTTTGAGTGCTGTGTTATATTTCAAATTTTGTTACCCTAACAGTGAGTGCTACTGTGAAAAAATGTAAAATTGAAGATGAATGTTGTGTTTTTAACAAGGAACGGACATACAATTATTATTATTTTTTTTTTACAAATGTTGAAAGTAAAGCAATGTGCCTAATATGTAATGACAGTCTTGCAGTTTTTAAGTAGTTCAATTTGTAGAGACATTTTCAAACTAAGCACACTAAGTTTGGAAGTTATTTATCAGAAAGCTTGTTTTATTTGCTGCTTACTTTGTGTATATGACTAGTAAATGTGTTTTTGTGTGAAAATAACATTCATTATTTAGCAAATTCAGATTTTTGTCACATGTTGCCCGCTAGAGACCATACAGATGTCTATGTGGCCCTCAGAGAGAAAATTTTGCCCACCTTTGTTTTGTCTCCAATTTACCTGTACACTTTTTGTTATTCCTGTTTTTGTTAAGCTGGTCTTTTCATTTGGTATAATTAAACATTATCTAGATTTAGGCTCAAGAGAGCCTTCTATAGTCTACACCATGGGTGTCGAACTCCGGTCCTGGAGGACCGCAATGACTGCAGGCTTTCATTCTAACCACCTTCTTAATTAGTGACCTGTTTTTGCTGCTAATTAACTTCTTTTGTCTTATATTTAATTAACTCAACTCAGACCCCTTAGTTCTTTTCATTTCCTTAATTAGCAGCCAAACAATAATGAGACACAAAATGAGAAAACAGGTGACCAGCTAACCACGTTATCTGAACATAAACAAAGGTGAGGGTCTTGGTAAGGCTGACCTCTCAGGTCAATAATCAGAAACAGAAAATCAACACTTTGGGTAATGTCTGCTGTAGCAGAATGAGAGCAGCAGCAAGCTATGGAATTAAGTAACTGGTTTAATTAACAGCAAAAATTGGCTTCTCATTAAGAAACTGGTTTGAGTTTGATGTTCCAGTTTAGCTGGTCATCTGTTGGCTCATTTTACGTCTCATTTCTGTTTGTCTGCCATTTAATGAAGAAACAAATCAATTCAGAGGACAGAATCCTTAAAAACAGGGCTATTAAAAGGAAGGGAAAAGGAGTTAATTAGCAGTGAAAACTGGTCACTGATTAGGAAAAGGGTTAGAATGAAAACCTGCAGCCACTGTGGCCCTCCAGGCCCAGAGTTCGACACCTGTGGTCTACACCATGAGTGGCAAACTCCAGGCCTGGAGTGCCGCAGTGGCTGCAGATTTTCATTCTAACCTTTTGCTAATCAGTGACCAGTTTTCACTGCTAATTAACTTTTTCCCCATCACTTTAATAGCCCTGTTAGAAGAGCTCAGCCCTCTGAATTGATTCCTTTCTTCATTAAATGACAGCCAAGCAGAAATGAGATGTGAAATGAGCTAACAGATGACCAGCTAAACTGGGGCTTCAAACTTCAACCAATTTCACTCCAATCACTCTCTTAATGAGAAGCCAATTCTTGCTGTTAATTAAACCCGTTATTTAATTCCATGGCTTGTTGCTGCTCTCATTCTGCCACAGCACACATTTTGAAAACTGTTGTTTTTCTGTTCTTTCTAAGAGCACCGTCAAAATATTTTGGTGACCTGAGAGATCAACCTTACCAAGACCATCACCTTTCTTTAATTTCAGATATTGTGTAATGGGCACTGGTGAGCTGGGGGGTATTTTCCATACATCGCTTAAATCATTTGAGATCAGATGCCTCATCTTGGATGAGTTAATGCCAGTGAAACTGATCCGGGATAAGTCGGTTTTTCAAACGCAGCCGTGTAGTAGATTAGTCTAGCTGGATCGAATCATCCGAGATGAATGCGCACGCCCGCGCTGATTGAAAAGCCCATATATATTGAGTCTAGAAAACATGATCAGCAAGTCTTTGATAGGTTGTAATAAAATGACAAAAGAACGGGCGCATTTTTTTTTCACACACGTGGTGCAAGACCTTTTATTCGAAGGACATGAAGAATTTCAAGATTTAATATGCACAAGATGTAACACTGCAAAAGCAGCCCAGACCAGAAAAGATGGCTGGCAAAAAGTGGCCGACAAATTAAATGCTAAGTAGTGTGCATTGTACTTACTGAATGCAGCATTTCATTTCCTATGTGTCAGATTAATTATTATTTCATATGTCATAATTTCAGATCAAACATGAACACAAGGAGAACATGGGAACAGGTTAAAGTAAAGTACAAGAATATACTTCAAACTGGTAAATATTGGTATATAACTAGATAGATAGATAGATAGATAGATAGATAGATAGATAGATAGATAGATAGATACTTTATTTAAAGAATTGTTGACATAAATAATCATATATAATATAAAAAACATTAATTTTAAAGCTAATAAGAAAGCAGACAAGCAAAAAACAGCTGGAGGTCCACGCGGTCCAGACCTAACCCCTGCAGAAGAGTTGGCTCTCCAGCAAAATGCCCATCGCCCTGTTTCTGAGGGCATTCCAAGGGGAAGCTCCTCCTCAGAACCAGTGGCAGGATGCAGTGGTCACTTCATTTCAGGTAAAGGATGGTCATTGCATATATTTGTCCTCCATGTGTGCCATAGGTATGTTCCATATAGCCCTCTTTTTTGTTGGGGCAGTTGCAGGGAATGTCATATCCCTTGAACCTGTGTCTGACCAACGAGATATTGACGAAGGTCAAATATTTGATGAAGACACTGTGTCTGATTATTCATCAGGAGGAGAGGTACATTTTCCAAATAATGTTTGATCAAACTCCACTCTGATCAGTCCCATGTGCCCCAATCACATTTGGAAATCCTGGTAATGAGAATGTTAGGCTGATTGAGATTCTACATAGAGCTGTGGGTGTTTTTACCTGTGTATTACCTAACTACAATGGCATGAAATGCCTCTTTTATAGTCTGCACACGCAGGTGTCTAGGAAACACTATGAAAACCCGAAGAAAATATTTCAGAGCCAAACAGCAAACTGCACTTTTAGTTAGATTTTCCGCATCGCCTACAGTATATATAAAAGTGCTGCTTGTAAAAAACCTCAAAGCAATGCATACTGTCTGTGTGGTTGTGACAGCCCGACTTCACTGAGTCTGACTTCGAATATAAGGTGCTAATAAATCTTTGAGGTACAATATTCCCCGTCGGCTAAAGCGGCATCTTTCGAAAAGAATTTCCTCCGGGAGGAATAAAGGATGCTGCCGATCGTGAAAACCCCTCTCTATATGAAATTCTCTTCTTATAATTTGCGTACCGATATATCAATTGGTTGCTCATTCATGAACGGTGAAGCCATGACTGAATGAATTCCACGCATGGACACTGATTTTAAGTGTGTGAGCTAATCCTTGTTTACGTCGAACAAACCTGCTCCGAGCAGGTTTGAGGAATAGGATGTGCTGCTATGACAACACATCCAGCAAGAGTTTCGAAAAACCAACAGATCCAGGATCAGGCCAAATTGTCAACAATTACATCCGGCTAAACAAGTAATCCACGTATGAAAAATACCCCCCAGGTCATGTGGTGGCTTGTTTTGTGTCTCATTATTGTTTGGCTGCTAATTAAAGAAAAAGAAACAACTATGGGGCCTGAGTCAAGTTAATTAAAAGAAGTAATCAGCAGCAAAAACTGGTCACTAATTAAGAAGATGGAAAGAATGAAAACCTGCAGCCACTGCGGCACTCAAGGCCTGGAGTTCGCCACCCCTGGTCTACATAATTTATTTTAAAGTGGGATTCAGTAATTGAGTTATTTTTTATCTTCTAGATAGCACAGAGAAAGTCTGAAATGCCTGCTGCAATGTGTAAATGTTAACTACTAACAGGACATCATGGCATCCTAAAAGTCCACTGGAATTTACTCAGCATGTTTAACAGATTTTGTATTGATAAAATAATCATTTTTTTCTCTCATTATCCTTATTTTTTATTGTGGACAATATGGTCAGCCCATTAGCCTTTATTAACCCATATATTGCAAGATAGGATTAAAGTTTTTTAATAACAAAAATAATAATAGAGTACAAAGTGCAAAGAGAACAGAAATTTGCAAAATAAACACATTACAAACAGAAACAAAACTCCCATGATTTTTCTAGGCTGAGTTTCACAAATTTGTCTGGGTAGGGTTGCTACTGATTGTCTACCTCTCAGCACCGTCTGTTTTAAATCCAGCACATTCCATTAATGGCCTTTCATTTTGTCTCCAGTTGAGGATTTGCTGTCTCCATACTCAACACACACTGCAGATTTGTCTAAAGGACACTTTTTTAATTTCTAGTCACAGCCCCCTTCTGGGACAATAAGTAATTTCTGAAACTCCCACATAGTGACCCTAGGTGTTCCTGCTGCTCCTAATTAAAGGGCCATAGTAAAAGTAGGTCACCTGAACATCATTATGGGGAGCTGGAGTCATGTATTGGATTCAGAGGATACCTGCTGCCATCTGCTAGACTGGGGGAGTACAGACACTAGCCATCCTGACCTTCTCCATACACAGCTGTTACCACATTGGAAGCATCTGGTACAAATGAGGGGTGTAATTCCTCCAACTAGCAGTTATCTTTTATTTAACAAAATGGTCAAGAGTTGTCATTACTAGTGCATCCTCTAACACTGCATCTCATGATCCAAATTCTTAATGCATTGTATTCTCCTCCAACTGCTGTCCCAAAGGATCTTCTTTCTAAACATATATCATCTAATCATTTTCTACATCCATGACAAGGTCACGCACATGTCAGCTGCATGAGGTTGTAATGAACCACATATAGTAATTTGTCTGTGTTCTCCAGTGGTTCCTCATAAAAACATAAGGCTAAGATTTAAGGTGTTTATGAGCTGCTTTTTTTTTTGGGTAAACAAGATCCTTGAGAATTTGTCTTTTTGAGGCCATTGTATTATTGCCAGAAATGACGGGGCTTCACGCCAGCTTTAATAAACAAAAACGCAGATGACACAGAAGAAAGAGAAAAAAAAACCCATGAGATTAGTGTGGATATAAAGAGCAAGAGAAGGAAAATGTGGTGGACACCAATAATGCAGCACCTACGTTAGGAACGACTAAACTGCTCAACATCAGATAGTTCAGGATTACTGTGTTGAAAGATCATGGAGACTGCTGAGAAGAGGATTTGTGCCCATGACAGAAAGAACTGGTGAGCCATAAAAGTTTCCTGTCTTAGATATCATGTTGACTGATTAAGAAAAATCTTGTGCTGGTATGGTTGCTTGTTAATGGAAATAGTTGTAAGAAGTGAGAACAGAATTGGATTGCTAATTTGAAAGGAAAAAGGGATGTATTCAATATTTTGTGTAACTATGTATATGTACCTTGTATGTGCCGTGTTTAAAATACCACTAAAGATGGATTGGAATTTGTGTCTTGGGCTTGAATATATTTAAGTATTGGAATCACATTTTTCTTACAGTTTCATCCAAGAAATCCAATAAAAGCTCAGGAAAGTTGTATGGTAGCAGGGACTCCTTTTACCTGAGGAGTTGTCTGTTACAAGGTGCCAAGGCAGCAACTAACTCAGGATGGACAACAGTCTACCACCACTGATAACAGAGTCATAAGTCGGCCTAATTGTCATAGGGGCACAGAAGGCAGCATTCATGGATACGCAAAGAGTATATGAATTACACACAGTGAACAGGCTGGGAAATGAGAATTCAGGCTGTTCCTAGCAGCTATGAAGTAATTATTGAAGTTCAGATCACAGATGGTGTGACGGGTGGCTGGGGGCTGTGCCTAGCCGGGACGCCGAGAAGGACTGGGAGAGGGACGATGCCTCCCCCGGACCACAGGAGGGCAGCCGCCCTGGTCTGTGTGGGGGCCACGGGATTTGAGCATGGAAGCTCAACCCTATAGGGGCCCGTGGCCATCGCCAGGGGGTGCCTTGAAGACTCTGAAGCCCTAGATGTAAGAACTTCCGCCACACCCGCAGGTGCTGACAGAAGTACTACCAGGGACACACGGAGTGCTTCCGGGTGCTCATGTGGCACTTCCGCCACACCAGGAAGTGCCACAGGAAGCTCATCAGAGGGCACCTGGAGCACGTCCGGGTGAACATAAAAGGGGCCACCTCCCACCAGTCGTCAGCCAGAGTCAGGTGGAAGAGGATGAAGCTCAGAGGAGAGGAGAGGAGTGGAGGCAGCAAAGAGAGGACAGCAGTTTGAAAGGCCTGGACTGAGGGTGTGTGGTGCAGGGGCACTGGGTTGTGTGCAGGACTCATTTTATTGTAAATATGGAAAATAAATGTGTGTGGTGTTTGAACCATTGGTGTCTGCCTGTCTGTGTCGAGGCTGGTCTCCACAATGGATTGGCTGCATTTTATTTATATATACATATCTGTCTATTTATATTCATGTACTGTATGCATATAAATTATAAGCACACACAAAGGTTTGAGAATTCTAAATACACGCACACACAGAGTATATAATCTATATACTGTACATGTGAAGGTGATCGTGTGTATATATTTTTTTTCGCCATTAGATGTTTTTTTAATTATGCATGATATTTTCTAATTATTTTATTAAATACATAAAGATGTTTGAGTACTATACCAGTTTTGAAGGTTGAACTTCCAAGAATAAGTTCACAACAATATAATAAAAACAAGGATCACAGTTGAGATTCCAGTGTTGCTTCTCCCTCACCACCCAGTGGCACTCACACTGGTACTAAACTGGGGGCACCATAATAAGGAGCTGATTTGTACGAACCTGTACTGCGGTTGAGTTTGAAATTAGGAAATTGGGGATCATAGACGAGTGATTTTGTGAGTAATGAGGGCTTTTAGAGGTAAAGGAAATTGTTCTTATTTGAGGACCTGCTGCCATGGCATTTTGGTAAGGCAAGGACTGTAAGTTGATGGGTTCAATGGTGTTTGTGTATTTATTTGATTAGCTGTCAAATATGTAAGCCAAAAATAATATGACAATCAATTTTTAGTATGTTTGGTTTCTGCAGTGTATACAATTCTTAGAATTCTACTTGTGCCTCATTATTTTAACTGACATGTCTATTTGTAGCCTCTTACCTCATTTAGAGTGACACCAGAAGTCTTACTGCAGTGATAGCACTCTTTATTGATGGCCTGTCCAAACCGACATCTTACACGATCTCCATTTGGGTCAAACACCGGCAGCTTCATAGGTGTAGGACAGTTAATTGGGAAACTAAAAAAATCAGGTGAAAACATTACATAAATACCTAATATACGTTAATTTATTTATATTATAAAATAATGTAATAGAGCATGGGAGAGTCAGGCTCAAGACAAGATACAACTCTTAATTGGGTGCCTGTCCATTGCACACACACACACACACTGACACTGCTGTAGGTCAACTTTGTCTTGGAGTGCACATTTGGGATGTGGGAGGAAATCTGGACTACCCAGAAAAAAATGAACACAGACACAGGGAGAATATGGAAACTCCAAAGAGGTCGAGGACAACTGAGCCCAAGACTCATGAGATGTGAGAAGTCGGAAATGAGGGAGACCAAGCCCATGTCTGATATCTTTATTTTTCACTTAAATTTATCCCTTTACAGGCTTTTTTTGTTATGTTACAGCAAGTGTTTATATTCCATGTTATTGTTATTTTTAATCTTTATTTTGAATATTTTTAAATGAACTCTGTGGAATTTTTACATTTTCTTCTCCCTTGGTGGGCATTTTTTGCATTGTGAGGACATTTTAAAGTATGTTTGAACTGTTAAAAGCCTGTGCCCCGTTTTTGGGCCAGAGTAGGCCTTGCAGCCTGCCTGATGATTTTGGGACCAGGCTTCATGGAGTGGGGTCTTTCTCGTGACAGACTGGTGGAGGTCTTGTTCTACTTTTGCTCCTTTTTGAGGCCTTACACCCTTTTTTTGTCATTATGTGTTGCTGCATCACAACATCCTCATTTATTGCCTCAGAAATTAATTAAGTTCTAAATGCACTCAAATGCACTGATTATACAGGTTGAAGTTTATATTCTGCTTTGATGAAATTAGGCAAATAAAATAATAAAAGACCACGAACTGAGAGCAACTGGATGGTCAAAACAAGCCAAAATCTAAACTAAAAGATCAGTCCTACCATAAATACTAAACTCTTTGTCAAAAAAGCACAAAAGGCCATGATATTTCTAAAGTGAATTTAACAAAGTAAACACCTTGAAAAGGTTTTATTCACAAATTCAAAAATGTGTACAACATGAGCTGTGTGCCACCATCTTTTATAGTATCAGGATCATCATAACGCTTTGCACCCAATCACAAATTTAGCAACTTGCCAAGACGACAAATAAGACAACTGTCTACATAAGAAAACACCACAAAATGGTGGCACCTCACATCAAAATACATATTTTAAACGGGAACACAGTATCATTGCCAATATAATGAAGAAAAACAATGTTAAAACAAAAATAAAAGTGTATGTCACCAGCCAACTGAGGAGTTGATGACCTGCTAGTAGTCAGAACCAACTGGAACCAAATCTTTAAGTGAAAGTCAATAAAAATATGGCAGGAGTTCAGCTTTATTAAGTCAAACTAAGGCTCACAAGTCACCTTACACTTATTCTGTAAAACTTGATTAGTTTTTAGTTAAGTACCGTATTGACTTTTTTTCTTGTCCTCACTTACAAAACACTCCATGATTCTGCTCCCACTTATTCAAAAGATCTTCTTATAAGTTACACATCGACCCGCTCACTGCGCTCTTGTAATTGTGGCCTTCTTGTTGTCCCCTCAGTACGCATGTCTTCACTGGGAGGTTTAGGTTTGGATGGTTAGGCTGCTCCTCTGCTCTGAAACTGCCTTCAGCATTAAATCATGTCTCTTTGTTTCAAAAACAGCTTTAAACTCACCTGTCAGAATTGCCTTCTCTAGAAAAATCAGTAGATGTTATCCTTCTAAATTGTTGTGATTACATGTTTAATTGTGTTCTTTAATACCTGTGAGTTTTTATTTATTTATACATCTATGTATGTATTTATTTATTTACTTTACTTAGTAATTGTACGGGCGGCATGGTGGCGCAGTGGGTAGCGCTGCTGCTTCGCAGTTGGGAGACCTGGGGACCTGGGTTCGCTTCCCGGGTCCTCCCTGTGTGGAGTTTGCATGTTCTCCCCGTGTCTGCGTGGGTTTCCTCCAGGCGCTCCGGTTTCCTCCCACAGTCCAAAGACATGCTGGTTAGGTGGATTGGCAATTCTAAATTGGCCCTAGTGTGTGCTTGGTGTGTGGGTGTGTTTGTGTGTGTCCTGTGGTGGGTTGGCACCCTGCCTGGGATTGGTTCCTGCCTTGTGCCCTGTGTTGGCTGGGATTGGCTCCAGCAGACCCCCGTGACCCTGTGTTCGGATTCAGCGGGTTGGACAATGGATGGATAGTAATTGTACTGTTTATGCTTTTACCTTGTAATGTGTCCTTGAGTATCTAGAAAAGCTCAATTAAATACAATGAATTATTATTATTATCCTCTCAGTAGACACAGAGAGAAGAAAAGTGAGAAACACACAAATACAGACAGAGAGAGAAAAGGGGAAAGAGAAAGTTAAAGAGCAGCATTCACATTTTTGCAACTGACTAGTAGTTATTATAGCCATATTTTATAATAAATTTGTCAAAATGAAAAGGCCTATAGCTTTTCTCTAAAAGCCAAATATTTTACCCAAATTAAGTTTATAAAAGCAAAATTTAAACATGAAATTGTAAAAAGAAGGTTTCTTTTTTTAGAGACTTGATTGTTTTGTTTTTTTTTGTAAGATGTTCTCAGGGTGAAGTCTTTTTGAATTCTGAACAGAAGAAAATGAAAGCAAAGGTCAGGAATAATTTTTAGAACAAATTAAACAAAATATGTAAGAGCTCCAAACCTGACAATTAGATTTGACGCTGTGATCGGAGGTCTGTTGGGAAGTCCAGTGTCGGATCGCACACCCAGGTCCACGTGAGTCATAAACTGCAATTTGGAGTTAGGACCGTTGCCAAACCAACAGCAGCCTGAAAAGCTTTTGAAACAGAAAATAAAGAATAAAAGACTTCTTATCTTTCTGTTTCTCAATATATAACTCACTTTACCATTCTCACAAACAACATCACTTATTTTATTAATAAAAGAAAAAAATGCAGTTTGAATTACCAGACTGGCTTTACTTTTTGCATTTTGACAGTGAATGGCTAACCTTTGCTATCTTGCCATGAATTCTTGTCACACCTTCTCAAGCAAGTGGGGGTCTCACAACCAAGACTGAGGGGATAAAGTCGTCACTGCACCAGCAGACCACAAATAACCAAAATGCCAAGGTACAAGACACAAATGGCAATTTTAGAGAGACAAGGAATACATAAAAGCTTTCAAAAAGATTTTAGTGACAAAATGAAGAGGAAGTTGTGACATTTAATTAAGAAGGCCATACATCCTTTATACAGCCCAGTATATCTGTAATAATGCAGGGGTCCTGACTTAAAGCCCCAGCACCTCATGAACTTGTACTGGAAGAACAGACTACAGATTTATGAATAACACAAAAATTCCCAAATGTTCTTTATACAAGACTCATGTGACTTCTTTATTTCCAGGAATGGCCCATGTAAAGAATTGTGACAAGTCCAGGACTGACTTGCGCAGAAACAAACAGCCCGGTCTACAGTGTGACAGCAGTGTCAGTATCAGGACACACTTGGCCCATCATAATGGAAGGATCTCCAGAAGCAACAGTTTCAGGGGCAACATGATAATGGAAGGACATTGGGGGACATTAAATGGTGGTTTAGAAGTTCCCCATACTATTAGATGGAAACAGGGAGCAAGGTCTTCAAAATGTGTTTTAACTTATGTGGTATTTTTAGCTGTCATTCCAGCTTCAGTTTATTTTCAGTTTAGTTTTACGGACATTTGGCCATTTTAATTTTAGTTTTTTTTTTCATTTTAGCTTAAAAATGTCTATCCATCCATCCATCCATTTTCCAACCCGCTGAATCCGAACACAGGGTCACGGGGGTCTGCTGGAGCCAATCCCAGCCAACACAGGGCGCAAGGCAGGGAACCAATCCCGGGCAGGGCGCCAACCCACTGCTGGACACACACACACACCAAGCACACACTAGGGCCAATTTAGAATCTCCTTGCGTGACTGGCGCTGAGCTGGATCTGCTCTTGCCAAGACTAGTCAGATAGGACTTAAACCATAGGAGGGCAGTGCCAGAGATCCCCATCATGTTCTCCATTCTGGACAGTAAAATGTCATGTCTGACCTGAGTGTCAAATGCTGCACTCCGAGTTAACAGAATTAATATGCTGGTTTGTCCAGAGTCTGCTGCCATAAGCAGATCATTAGTAACCTGAAGCAGAGCAGTTTCAGAGTGCAGTGCCCTGACACCAGAATGAAAGAGCTCCATCATATTATTAAAAGTTAAGTAATTGGTGAGTTGGGATGCTACAAAACACTCAAGAACTTTTGACAGAAAAGGTAAGTGAGAAATGGGCCAAAGATTGTAAAGATTGTCATCATCAAGACCAGACATTTTTAACATTGATGTTACAGAAGCATTTTTAAAAGTGGCTGGCACAAGGTTGGTGTCAAGGGATGTATTTGTTATCATCGTAACAGTCGGGATTATGGCATGAAGGCAGGATTTAAGAAGTGAGGTGGGGATGGGGTCCAGTACACAGGGAGTGGGACTCATTTTACAAAGCAGGTTATTATTGCGGATAAAATGGAGGAAAATTTCACAGACTTCAGTAGAGGAGGTAATTTGGTCAGATGCAGGTTGAAGTAGTTTATTAACTATAGAGAACATAACCACTTTCTATTATTTGGCCATAATATATGTTCTTGGCTGCAGTTAGTGCATTCCTGTAAGCTTTTTGATAATTCAGAGAGAGCCTGGATGTGCACAGTGAGGCCAGTCTTACATGACATTCGCTTAAGGTGTCGGCCGGCTGCTTTCATAGACCGTAACTCTGAATTGTACCATGGAGTTGAAAGCTTAAAAGAAACCTCCTTATGTTGTAAAGGATCTGAAAGAATGACTGAGTTATAAAGGTCAATGATCAGAAGATCAGAAATGGAACTAGCAAGGATAGAAGGACAGATATTCTTTAAGGTTTCTGAAAGAAATTTGACGTACTGTATACAAGTAAGAAGAGGGTGAGGTAATGAGACAGTGAAAAGTATTGCTTTATGAACAGAGAGTCCTAAATCACAGCTACAAGTGTTACTTAACTGATAAGCTAGATGTGCAGATCAGGTCCAATATATGACCACCAGAGTAATTCAGAAAAACAACAAGTCAAAATAGTCCATCAAGGACAGGAATTAATTTCTCAGCTTACCTGTAGTAATGTCAATATGGATGTTGAAATCGCCAAGAAGACTGAGTCTCTGAGAATGGGAATTTAAGCAGGTGAATAATTCAGTCAAATCAGATGAAAAAGACGTATTGTATTTTGGGGATGATAGTGAGTAACAAGTAAGAGAGAACTTGATTTCGTTATTAGCCTTAAGAGCCTGCCACTCAAAAGACCATAGTCAGTCAACTGGGAATATTTTGATGTTTTGTTCTGCTCTAAAAATTACTGCGACTCCTCCACCTTGTCTTGAGCTGCGAGGCTCTATGAAGTAAATATATCCGGATGGCGTCGCCTCTGTGAGAGACGTAAAATCATTTAGTTTTTGCCAGGCTTAAGCATAACATGTCAAGGTTGGAGTGTATAATGAATTCTGATAGCACTCGTGTTTTGCCATTAAGAGCTCTTGAGTAAAATGATGCAATATTAGCTGATGAGGGTTCATTGTGGTCAGATCCGTGTTTATTTTAACAAATTGCAAATTTGGCACACTGACACTCTTATTTCCAAAGCCATGAATATGAAGGCATATTCTTGAACACATGCTGCTGTTGACCTTTTCATTTGCAGCCTGGCAATTGTGGAGATCTGACCCACAATGTAAATATTTCAGGTGCCGCCTAATGCCAGTATCTATAAGGACATTCCAATCTGACTATACACTATGGACAAACTGTTTAATATGAAGGAATTTATCACAAGAGTATTTTAGCATAGTACAGAGCAAGACTTATCTGAAAGTAGCAGAGAAGCAGCACAGCAGAGAAGGTGAGACTGGTGGGGTGGGGTGGCGCAGATGAGTGGCAATAGCAAGCAGCCGAAGAAGCATATTAGGAGATATTACAAGATGTGCATGAAGATATCAGAATTCGGAGGTTCCAATATACAGCCACATAATGCTGGGTATTACAGGCATGATCACCCCAGAGCCACAAGCCAGATGGATGTAAAATCAAATAATTTCTCAGTCATTAAGCATATATAGAATTAATCAAGAGCAATCCAGTATATCCATTATAATCAAGAAGACTGGCTTCTAGATACAATACAATACAATACAATTTATTTTTGTATAGCCCAAAATCACACAAGAAGTGCCGCAATGGGCTTTAACAGGCCCTGCCTCTTGACAGCCCCCCAGCCTTGACTCTCTAAGAAGACAAGGAAAAACTCCCTTGTAAGGAAAAAAATGGAGGAAACCTTGGGAAAGGCAGTTCAAGGAGAGACCCCATACCAGGTAGGTTGGGCCGTGAAGTGGGTGTCAAAAAGAAGGGGGTCAATACAATACAATGCACAGAACAGAACAAATCCTCAATATAGTATAAAAATAAAAACTTTACAAGTATGGGACAGAATTTAACAGTAGATGATATCACATAATATGATTTGAATTTGTTTAGAGTCCTGGAGACCTCACGCTGCCTACCCCATTTGACCATTCCACAGCTGAAACAGGACTGGGCCAGCCAATCCGATGAAAGAACCCCTCTACCCCACGATCACTATGGTACAAAGAAATTTTCATAAGACTTGTCTCATGAACCACAAAAAGATTCAGTTGGCTCCGAGGATACAAACCCAGTCAAGGCAAAGACCATAAAGTCTATAAAAATGAATCCAAATCAGTACAGTTTGAGCGTCACATGCATTCATTAACTATAAATACAATAAAAAAGTGAAAGAACTGTAAGAAATGGAAATGTAACACAAATTTTAATAAAAAGTGTTGTTAACAGGGAGTAGTGGCAGCAACATGCATGGCACCAGCATCCCCTCCCTGTGGTTCTATGAATAATCTATAATAATAAAAGGCAAAGCCCTCACTGACTGACTGACTGACTGACTGACTCATCACTAATTCTCCAACTTCCCGTGTAGGTGAAGGCTGAAATTTGGCAGGCTCATTCCTTACAGCTTACTTACAAAAGTTAGGCAGGTTTCATTTCGAAATTCAAAGCGTAATGGTCATAACTGGAACATATTTTTTGTCCATACACTGTAATGGAGGAGGCGGAGTCACGTATCGCGTCATCACGCCTCCTACGTAATCACGTGAACTAAAAACAAGGAAGACATTTACAGCACGAGTCACACGCGGGAACGAAGGTAAATGACGTTAATTTTTGACTGTCTTTTAATACTGTGTGAGCATACATATTAACACATGTGCAATTAAACGTGTGCATTTACGGGGTGATTTCTGAGGCTTAAAAGCTCACCTTTTATCAAACGCGGGAAGAAAGGTAACTGACGTTGTTCACTGTCTTTTAATACTGTGTAACCATACATATAAACACATGTCCAATTAAACGTGTGCATTTACGGGGTGATTTCTCAGGCTTAAAAAGCTCGCCTTTTACTAAAAAGGTAAATGCAAAACTATTTTCAATCAGTTTATTGAAACGCTCCCGTTAAGGATTGCAATAACATATTCGCGAGATAAAAGAACGAAGTAGGGGGAAATGGAGGAACAGCCGCAAACAGCGAAGAGCAAAAAATTAATTAAACAATTGAGCACGGAGCGAGTTAAGCATACAAGCATGTTCATAAGGGAAACAAAGCACGGTGTAAAACGTAAGTTTAAATTAAGTTTATAGAAACGCTCCCGCTGCGGATTGCAATAACATATTCGCGAGATAAAAGTTTAATGAGAAGACACGAGGTATAAGCGAAGCACACGCCGTGGCGCAACGTTAGGGCAACAGTTTCAACCATTCTATGATCTGCTTCTCGCAACTGAAAGACGGCACATGGCGGATGTTAGCCGACTTGCTGACCGCAACGTTAGGGGCTTCAACTATGGCGCTGACGCAACATCTCAGTGCCAACACTTTGCAGACTGTACTTAAAAGACACGCCCCTCCTCACTGGACAGTTAAAAACACCAATCAAACTAACGATGACATCAAGTATTACCCAATCAAAAGTAGGAAAGGAGGCATCTTCATAAAATGCGTGTGGGATGATTTGCATGAGACGCTGCTTTAAAAAAAAAATGATACAAAAAATACGGGATAAATCCCGTCCAGTATTGATTCAAACGGGACGCGCAATTTCATTCTCAAACGCGGCACGATTCCGTATTTTAAAGGACGGGGTGGCAACCCTACAGTGCCAGGTAACCACCCATACAATCAGATTGTGATTCAGACTAGGAATGCAATGAATGTAATTACCCCGATCTACATACAAGGCGAAAGTCTTGCAACATTCAAAGATGATGGTTTGGGATAATTACTACTTATTAGGTACAACATTGAACATAAAGAGCTTATGAAGCCTTAACCGAAAAAAGCAAGATCTCAGAGATCGTAAAAAAAAAAAAGGAGGTAATGTCGTTTTACTCGCTGTAGATTTTAGTCAAACATTACCAGTTATTCCACGAGGGAGACCAGCAGATGAACTCAACGCGTGTTTAAAATCCATGCTTCTCCCACGGTCGGTTATATGTCGCGTGTTCTCGGGTAGGTACACCAAAAAATGTATACATTTAAGCATGTAATGGGCAAAGAAAAAATGAGGTATACCCCGAAGGCACTGCAGTAGTACTCAATGTAACTTTACTTCTTAAATGTTAATGTTTTACTGTTTAATAATTTATACGCTTCTTATATATTGTTCAAATTCTTTTATCAAAATACCAGTGACAGCGCAATGCACGATAACATGGAGTGAATACACCATACGCATCTTCCCACGGCCGCCCTGGTGTGCGCAGATAGGAGTTGATTCTAAAAAAAAATAAACATAAAAAGAGTAATACATTCATCACCCATAAAGCGGATAGCAGACGTGACGTACTATATGTGTACCAGATTTCAAGTCAATAGGTGAAACGGTTTGCGAGCTACAGGTGATTTAAAATCCTGGACAGACAAACGAAAAGCCACGGTAGCAAATTATAGAAGAAGATTTTACTGTTTAATAATTTATATTTATATGAAATGTGCTTCTTATATATTACTTCATATTCTCATATGATAATGATGTTAATGTTATTTATATTGTTTTCTATGTTATTGTAAGTGCATGTATGTGTGTATATGTATGTATGTATGTGTATATATATATATATATATATATATATATATATATATATATATATATATATATAAAAAATATATGTGTATATGTATATAATATATCTGTATATGTGTGTATATGTGTGTGTATATGTGTATATGTATATATATATGACAGCAACACTCATAACAATGACAACACAATTACATTGACAATCATGTTACGTTATTTTTAAAATGTTTCCTTTTCTTT
This sequence comes from Erpetoichthys calabaricus, assembly GCF_900747795.2. Taxonomy (NCBI): domain Eukaryota; kingdom Metazoa; phylum Chordata; class Cladistia; order Polypteriformes; family Polypteridae; genus Erpetoichthys; species Erpetoichthys calabaricus. The sequence continues at coordinate 338,451,017 of NC_041395.2, read as the reverse complement.
TTCATAACCTCTTTAACACACTACTTCTCCGCTGCGAAGCGCGGGTATTTTGCTAGTAAATAAATAAACCACTTTAAGCCAAGGACTTGATACAAACTCAACAAGAATGGGGTAATTATTATTATTATAGTTTGAAATAATACAACTTAATTTTGCTTTCACATTTGAGATTTTTGAATGAGGAAAAATCCTAGTATATTGTGATTCTGCACTATAACACACAATTGTGAGAAAGTCCTAAGAGTTAAAAACTTCACTAACATTCAGAACTTGAGTAGTTGTGGGACATGTTGGATTTACTGACTGATGTTGTAATTTCAAACGATGAAAAATTGCTGGGCATGTAATATGTACTGGCTGAGCGCCTACCTTCCAGCAAAGTCATTCTCACCCCTCATTGTGACAGCCAATAGCACACTGTCTGACAAAGCCAGTGCTGTACAAAAGGTTAACAGGTAGAGCGAGTGCAGATGAAATCTCTACCCACTTTTTCTTTCAGCTGCTCCCATTAGGGGTTGCCAAAGTGGATCATCTTCTTCCATATCTTCCTGCCCTCTGCATCTTGCTCTGTTACACCCACCACCTTCATGTCCTCACTGACCACATCCATGAACCTTCTCTTAGGCCTTCCTCTTTTCCTCTTGCCTGGCAGCTCTATCTTTAACATCCTTCTCCCAATACACCCATCATCTCTCCTCTGCACATGTCCAAACTAATGCAATCTCACCTCTCTGACTTTGTCTCCCAAACGTCCAACCTGAGATGACCCTCTAATGTATTCATTACTAATCCTATCCATCCTCATCACACCCAGTGCAAATCTTAGCATCTTTAACTCTGCCACCTCCAGCTCTTTCTCCTGCTTTCTTTTCAGTGCCACCGTCTCCAGCCCATAGCTGGTCTCACTACCATCCTGTAGACCTTCCCTTTCACTCTTGCTGATATCCGTCTGTCACAAATCACTCCTGACACTCTTCTCCACCCATTCCACCCTGCCTGCACTCTCTTCTTCACTTCTCTTCCACACTTCCCATTACTCTGTACTGTTGATCCTAAGTATTTAACACTAGAATTCCTGAAGCCTACGAAAAAACTCATAATCCTGGCCCAGCTTAAATCCCTTCACACCTCTACCATCAGCGTCTTCTGCTTTGTAATCCCTTGCTTGCTTTAAATTCAAAAATATTGAAAGAATCGTTGGGTAACATTTTGTCTTTTCTGTAATATTACTCTCCAGCTATCTCTTATATGCCTTATAAAGATGTTTTTGCAGTGGGTTGGCACCCTGCCCAGGATTGGTTCCTGCCTTGTGCCCTGTGTTGGCTGGGATTGGCTCCAGCAGACCCCCGTGACCCTGTGTTCAGATTCAGCGGGTTAGAAAATGGATGGATGGAAGATGTTTTTTTTTCCTTTATAACTTCCTTTTTAGCAACTTTTTTATCCTCCAAGGAGTTGTCTTTATTTTTAACTGAGTTGAAATCTGTTAATGTTGAACTGTTAATGTTTAGTTTCATTACCCTGTGTTAACTGCTTATTATTATACAATATAATCATCTGTTGATATGTAATAGTTTGAAATGTCATACTTTACAAAACACACAGGAAGGTGTATTATTAAACTGAAAGGTTACTTAAACTATTCAGACAAGAACAATTTAGTCGTTTATTCATCAAGCTGAACAATTAGAGTACATCAAAAGAGACTCATCATGAGAAGTTAAAAAGAAGGAATTGAAGGCAACTTAACCACATGCCTTTTTAATAGCATATTACAAACAATTTTATTAAACGTCTATCAAAATTTATTTAAAATTGTTACAAAATATTCTGTTCCAGAGTCACAATAAACCAAAGTCCCAATGTTGTGTATTCATTCTAGTAAACAATTTATCACATAATCTTTAACTTTTTTGATATTTCTAAATATAACAATTTATATTTTTCTATTAACTTTGTTTTGGACTGCATTATGACATGATATAAATTAATTATCTTTTTTTTTTTTTACCATGACAGAATCAAGTTTTAGTGTTTGCTGTCAAGGGAACTCAAAGTCGTGTTGGGTGACATCATTGAAGCGATGATTTATAAGCCGGGGACTCCTCAGTACATTTACTGTCTGAATCTGACTACTACAACTTGTGTTATTTAAAGTACTTCAATTGGCCAAAATCATACCACTGTTTTTGACTTCGATTTGGGGTTATATCTTTAATGGGCTTTCTTCTCTGCTTTTGACATTTTCAAATTTTCTCTTTTATCTGATTTTTTCCTTCTCTTGGCTGGAGGTTGAATTGAGTTTTCTTAAGTTTGACTTGTTTGTATGGAATGATAATTGCTTTTAAAAAACTCAATAAATAATAATAAAAAAAAGAATAAAAGCTTAGACCAATTTTTACAAGTCCCAAGATCAATATTTTAACACTAGAATCCCTGAAGCTTACGAAAAAACTCGTAATCCTGGGCCACCTTATATTCCTTCGCACCTCTCCATTAGAGTCTTTTGTTTTGCAAATGTGTAGATAAGCACAAGTAGCAAAAAGACTGCTATCCCATCTCCCCCACCACTGCAGCTCAACTCAAGCAAAAAGTTCTCCCAACTCAAGTCTGTTTATCTGGGTGTGAGGTGCCTGGAGTTGTAGAAGGTAAATAATATATCGTTATTTGGAACACATGCATTTCATGTGTGTTCCATGTCTACAATGATCTCAGCAAACGTAGGGTGACAGAAACTGTTGAACACATACCTAAAACAGAAATGTTTTTCATGTTATAATGAGAAAAGTTTGACATGAAGTGTATAATGTGTGAAGACTGAAGTCCAAATATAAAAAAAAAACACTTTCACAAAAGGTACAAGTATAGTAAAACAAGTGCGCTTTCATTCGCGAATATAACCAAAGACAAAGAAATCGGGTTAGAATATGACACTGCCATGATCGCTTGGATCGTGCAGCAGTAAGAACTGCTGACTCATAATCAAGAGGTTGTGAGTTCAATTCTGGGCACTTCCTAGATTTACCATTTCAGTAGTGAGCTGCTCTTATTGTTACTATTATAGAATAAATCGTACATACGATTTGAGTCTGTAACAGCTGATGTAAATTTATGGTACTTACAAAGGTTACCTTTTTTTTTTTTATTCACTTTTATTCTCTTAGTCATGTTCACGCTCCCCCTGATCTGACACTGCTATTTTCAAATAAAGACGTGTTATAACAGAGGTGAACTTAGATAAGGATAAGGGTTCTACATCGGAGAAAGAGAACAGAAGCCCTCCCTGCAAGAAACGTCCACTCACACACAAGAACAATGTAGCTGCACCAGGCGTAAAGGCGAAAGATGGGTGTCATCCTGCCAGTGAATCTGCTATATTCATATCCTCAATGAAACAGCAGGGCTTACAGAGCTCGTCAAGGTATTGTGCAAAGTTCTGTTTGCGATTATGTTTCTTGATGGTCTTCATATGAAAAACATTTAAATGTTACTTATATACACGCCACATCAAATGTTGTTTACCTATGTTTATTTATTTAATAAATACAGTGTAAAGTCACAAGTAGACTGCAGAGCATCCTGTGTTTGATGGACATAGGCATGCCGACAAAGTACATGTGCAATGCTACTCCTCATTTAGGAAAAAATTAGTTACGGGAAGTGTGATGGCAGCTTCCACTTGCAGCTATAGACACTTCCGTATGTGAGCGACTCTCCACGCTAGTGTTTAGGTCAGGCAGTGCCATGCTGACATTGTATGTGCCCAAAAAAATGTCTGACTGCATTCTTGGTACCATTGCTCATGTATTGAAGTTTATATTTAAAGATAGGACAAAGAAAAAGAACAAAACAAGCAAAAAAAATCACTTCATTTTTCACCTTATAAAATGCAACGGGTTAAGCGCATGTCATTTCATTTTGTAACTAACTTAGTCCAGACCAGGGTCAGAGTGCAGGCTGGAATCTGTCCACCTACCTCACATCAAACGGTTTGTCACTGAGCGCATTTATCACCGTGGATCCTCCCAACAAAGACATCTTGCCAAACCCTGAATTTGAACCTGAAATGTCTTTTAGGAGTTTAGTGCCCATCTGGTAGCAAATTCCATTGTAGCAGTACTTGAAAGTCTGTAGATTACCAGATTCAGTATAAGTCGCTTCGTATTGAAATTCCACCTGCAGGAACATTAAATACATTCATGTTAGCCAGGGTGATGAATAGTTTAGCCAACAAAATGTCTAATTAGAAATGTCTGTGCTTCAATAACACTGATTTAGGTTTACAAAAGAAATGATTACTATGATAAATATTGTAATTGTTATACACAAATGACATATGCTTTGTGTAGCTGTTTAATTCTCATTTAATAGATTTTCAAATTAGAATATAACATTAGAAATGAGATTGCTTGTTTGTTCAAAAGCACTTCTTGTACATTATTTCAAGCCTAATATCTACATATTTACTTATTTTGACTACAGATTGAACTTAACTGTATACCTGAAATGTGCCATTTGGATTTCTTCCTTTATTGAAAAATGTCATAGTCTCACCAATGAGGGACGCAGACACTGCAGACAAGATGCTCAAGGATACCAGAAGTACCAGTAAAGCCATCTTGGTCTTCTGTGATTCAGTTTCTCTCTTTCCTCCTTTTATAGATCCACTTATGCTGATTCTGAACCACCCAGCAGAGACACATGAAAATTTTCTGTCTAATTGCTGCAGGCACATTCCTGTTCAGAAATGCTGATTTACTTCATATACCTGATGAGCTTGACAAACATCATAATTCATTAAAGTGTCAAGTGCATTCAAGATCACGGGTGTCAAACTCAGATCCTGGAGGGCTGCAGTGTATGCAGGTTTTCATTCCAGCCACTTTCTTAAACGGTAACCATTCACTACTGACAATTGAACCCCTGTTTATTTTTTTTCTTAACCAGCCAAAAATAATAAGAAATAAAGAGAGCCAAAGAATTACCAGCTAGCTCAGGGGTCTCCAATTCATTTTTGTTGCAGCCAGCTGGGATTTGAAATTAGGGTTATTGGAAGGCAGTAGAGTTAACCATTACTGCACCAAGAAAGGCTCCGGAGTTCAGATTTGGCCACTGTCTTCTAACACATATCAACTTGTAACACGTACTTAATACAAGACTTGCATGAAGTGTGTATGTTCTCCGTGTTGACATCTACTCCTCGGCTGTAACAGTGTCCATTGTCCTGCAGTCAGATTATAAAATTTGAATAGACCAAGGCTTCCCCAATAAAATAAGTATGCGTTATAAGCTTACATTCATACACTAAACTGAGATCTCTATAAAATAATACTACCTGTAGTTTCAAGTTTGATTAACTAACACCAAGAAAGACGTGACCAACAAACTTCACTGACAATCGCCGAAGTGAAAAGTATGCATACACTGTTTTAGTGTAGTCCTTTATTAAAATTCAAATTGTGTGATTATTTAAAGCTTTGACTCAGAAAACATATGGTTTGAGAATATGCTCCTCAGCAGTTTCTTCCCAAGCTCCTTCAGTGCATTGCCACAAGATTGCTGAGCTGGGGACAGACTCACAAGACTGAGGAAAAACAAGCGGTCTGTCATTTTCTTTTGACTTCCCATTTATTCAAATTAGCGTGTCAATTTAGTGTCTGTTCCGGCAGCAACAGTAAATATCTTTGATTCTGAAAATAACAATAATATTTGAATAAATGATACTGAACACAAAATAAATTATTGAAATACTGTATATACCTGCTATCCATATTACTAACCGAGAATGGTAAACCAGATGGCATGGACGCAGGTACACGGCAATGGGACCATGAGATGTACTGCGCAGGTGCGTACAGCGCGCGTCTCATAAACCGCACGCGAAGTCATATCCACCGCGCACGAAGGAGTCACAGCCTAAAAACGAAAGAGTTCAACTGACGTGAATGAGAAATGAAGCAACAACGCGCCCATGGCTAATGACTACCGACACAGCCACACAAAAAAGAGGACTCTGCGCTGCAGCCCAGATTCAAACGGAAGAGGCTACGGAGGCCCCACGGGTCCATAAAGTACGGAAGTCGCAGGCGTCACCGCCATATTGTGAGTGGCACTACTGCGGAGTAAAGGCACAGGCGTCAGCGCCATATTGTGAGTGGCACTACTGTGGAGTGAAGTTAGGAATAATGTGCTGCTTGGGATTGTACAGACCGCTGAACGCTTTACACCGAATTCAAACACAATACAGCTCAACGATACAAACACGAGCCCACCTAGATAACATCAATGAACGCAGGCGCCTACAACGCGCGTCTGAAACTGCGGAAGCAAAGCAGGCACGGGTTCAAAATGAATGAGCTTGACTGACGGATATACAAACACATGACTTACTGGTATTTCTATTACCATCTAGTTGTGATGGGTGTCCAGTCACACTTATAGATAATCTAATCTGGACAGAGTTAAAATGTCCAACTACGCCATCCACTTTTATTAAGAGACTGGGAACTCTTGAGATTTACAGATAATAGCACACAGGTTTCATTAAATTGGTCGGACAGGAATGACATGGCAACAATTTCAGGAAAAGCAATAGTAACCTGTTTTACACCAGATGATATAAAAATACACCAAGAAAAAAATGTAGACAAGAATTTAAAAATATCAGGAACGAAAACCTTTGAAAAAAATATCACACAGTCCAAACTCTAAAAGTCCATTAAAAACACAACAGTGTTTAATGGTGCAAAGTCCAGTTTGCATGTTGTGTACCAAATGTCCACGGAAACATTCGGTTTGCTGGACGTTTGCTGCTGAACTGTCAAATCCCTGTCAGTGTCTCTTCCTCGTGGAGCGAGTGTTCTTTTTTCACTTCTGGGCTCTCTGTGTTGCTGCAATGACTTAGGTACGCCTCGCTTCTTGTCTGTGAGCTTTGCTTGGTCCTGTCATGAGTCTTCTCTGTCTCACTGGACATCCAACATGAGGCCAGACAGGACTATGATGTTTGCGGATGACATTGAGATCTATAGTGAGAGTTGACAGCAGATTGAGGTGAACCTGGAGAGATGGTGGTACAGGTGAGAGGTGGTGGAGAGAAGGGGAATGAGAGTCAGTAGGAGTAACACGGAGTCCATGTGTGTGAATGAAAGGGAAGGGGGTGGAAAGAGCAGTGGTGGTGAAGGTAAATGAATTTAAATACTTGGGTTCAACAGTCCAAAGCAACGGAGAATGCGGTAGAGAGGTGGAGAAGAAAGTGCAGGCAGGGTGGACTGGGTGGAGAAGAGTGGCAGCAATGATTTGTAAGAGAAGAGGACCTGCAAGAGTGAAAGGGAAGATCTATAAAATGGTAGTGTTGTGGTGAGCTGACAGACAGACTGAAATGACAAAGTGACTTAGAAAGGTAATACTGACTGGTACGGTCGATTTATTTATGTATTGTGTTTTCTTCCTGATTAGGTGATAAAATATTTGAAGACAACACCCAGGCTATAGTTTTTCCCAGATATAAAATTAATAATTGTTTGTTTTTATTTATTTTTTCACTGTTGTTTTTTATTTGAATTTTATGCATTAGTGAATGTAGTAACTGTGACTATGTGCTGTATAAAATATAGATTCCTTTGCTAAAAATATGTGTTTAATAATTTTGGATTTTCAAAACAGTTTTAATTTTTTAAAACAAAACACTTTTCCATATTGATTAAAATTTGTAATTAAACATTTCTTGTTAAGCGCAGTATCAGTTTAATCTATTTGCATATTTAGTTGGATTTCTAACCACAGTTAAGAGGTTAAACTTAGAATTTAGCTAAAGTGGCCAGTATGTTTGTAACACTGACAGTAAATAATTGTATCTTTAAATAAATGCACAGACTTCTCCTTAGTAACAACATGGAATGTAAAATCTTTCTCACTTCTTGAGTTAAAATTAATTCAATTTTATTTCTCTATCAAACAATATACCATCAAACAAAACAGCACAATACATGGGACAGAATGTTTGGTTTCTTTGTTACCATTTGTTTTTAGGAAATTATATCATTTATTAGTATTTCTATTTATATTATTTGTATTAAAATATTTCTGATTAATTTGTTCACATGAATCATATTTTTAAGGTGTGTGTTAAAGCAATGAAGAAGCTTAGAAGTAGGAAGTGTCTAAAAATTGGGGGCCATCAAAGATTTGTCATGATTGATGAATCAAAATTCTCTCCTAAAAGAAAGGTATTACGCAATGTTTTTGCTATATATATATTTATGTTTTAAGCAATTAATTTTATTTAGAACATATAATAGTATGAAGACTTTCCATTGAAATTTTGGTGCCAACTAAAAGAGCTTCAATTAAATAACAAGTAAGTTAAAATGTATTGTTTTTGCATAGTTAAAAAGCACCACTCGATGTGTTTTGCATGTTCAGCATAAAACAAATGCTTTGTGATCAACAACTGCACCTCTGGAAAATATGTGAGATAAATACTGTTGTTCTGTAAGTCTGTGTCAGGAGCTGAACTGGAAACTCAACTTTAATAGTCTAATGCCTTAGCCATTATATAGTACTAAGGGGATTTAAATAATATAAAGGAAGACTTTTAATTAACAAACGTCTAAGCAAAAAATCTTTACTATTCCCAGTGCTTTGTTCTTCACAAAGCCCAGAAAGGAAACAATCAAATTCTGCTTGTGAATTGTTTTTATTAATAAAGAACACACTATTAACTGGACTTGTTATTAGTCTGTGGTTACACAAATGTCTTAAGGCTTCTGAAGAACTTTCTAAACTGCCACTTAAAGTGAATAAAACCTGAAGATTTAAAGTAGTAAATAACGCATAATGGAATTAACAATAAATGTTGTGAAGTTTAGATTTGCAGTGTGGATTTTCAACTAATTAATGCAATAGTTGATATAACACTGTATTATTTAAAGGAATTAACATTATGGTAAGCTGTAAAGCTTATTTTTATTTATAAACTATAGTAATGTTGATTTTTGAATTTAATATCATGTTAGAGAAAACCCAGTTCAGGAGCACAATATATTTGGTCTAATAGTCAGAAGTAACTATTTGAATGTTAAACTGATTGTCCTTTGTTCCTTAGAACAACTTGGGTTGATATTGAAGAACCTGGATGAGAAAAGGTTGGGTCTTTGGCATGCTGGAAATAAACAGAAATCGTCAACGTCCTCTTCTGAAAATGGCAAAAACAAAAAAAAACGTTCTCAGAACACATTCATTCCAATCATCCGGAGACATATTAGAAGAGGGTCATCGGTCCTTAGTGATAAGTGACGTGCTTATGTCAGGGCTATTAGCTTACGGGGGTACAGACATTATTCTGTCAATCACAAGGAAAACTTTGTTGATCCACAGACAGGAAGTCACACTCAACATATTGAGCGAGCGTGGCAAACAATTAAAACACAAGTGTGAAGGGTAAGGGTTAATGGTACTGCAAATCTGTTAAAGGAACACCTTGCATTCATGGAATGGACTTACTGGTTAGGAAAGAAAAACCAGACAGGGATTCTTTCACAGCTTTTATATGACATTCAGTCAGTTTATAGTGTATTAATAAAAAATGTTCATTAAAGTCAATCTGACAATAATTATTGTGTTATCCATGCATGCATTTTAGGGTTGAGGGTAAACATTCCTATACTGTTTTATAAAATATGGAGTATGGCCCAACCTTTGTTGAACATATGGAAGTTTTTATTGATATATCTTCATTATGTATAAATAAAATATTGAAAAACGTAAGCCAATATGTAGTATTTATAAGCATTTTTGCATTAAAACCTGAAAATCTTTACATTTAATTTCTGCAATTGTTAATATTAAATTAAGTATGTAGATATAATAGTGTCTCAATGTGGTATTATAAGTAACTTATTTATTTTTAATAAAGTTTAATTTGATTGCAGTTCTGTATTTAGGTAACAATAAAAATATTTTTTAAAACAATATTTGTGTTTATTTTTTATGTATTTTTTAAACAGTATATTGTTTCTCATCTGATTGTTAGGTTTAAATAAAATATATGAGGACAAGAGAGTGAAAATATACATTCAAGATTTAACCAAGATGAAAGATACTTCTTTATCGGTTATTCTGGCCTAGGTATTGAATAAAAACACGTTAGCTTCTTTCTGCGTAAGTACACATTTAGTACATGTTAGCGTATATTCTGTTTATAAACAAGTTACACTTCACATTAAGTAGGCAATTCCTCTGTATGTACTTAATAAGTACTCGCTAAGTACATTCTGTTCTCAAAGGTGTTACATTTTACAAGTAGTCAGTTCCTAGGTAAGTAACGCATAAGCACAACATGCTGACATTTACTTCCCAGTCTGCAAATCCCTTCTGAGTATTATATAACCACAGAGTTCTTGAATTCTCTTCCAATCCTGCAGTTCCTCTTTATGCTGTGTGTTTTAGATGCCTTCAATACCTGACTGTCAGCAATCTTGTTGATGTTCTTTTTGAGTCTTAACACTGGGGTATGTACTTAAACCATTTTATGTTTGGAGCTTCCCTGGTTGTAGACTTTTCACCTTTGATTACCAGCTTTTAGAAAAATGAATTCACCTGGATGTGTATCAACGTTTGAGATAACTACCAAAAATACTTGAAAATCAAGATGAAAAGATCAGATGTTTATTTGCTTGCAGATATGTTGCAGCCATCTCCAAAACCTCCTGAGTAATCCTTTGCTCAGTGCATCCTATGTAACTGCAGATAGAAACCGCACAGGCAGACATTCATTATATGTCCTGCATTATCTTTTGTTATTTAGTGCACCATGAAAGATTACTGGTAACTTCAACTTAAACTGAGATTAGTAACTGTTACTTAAATTGGTGAGGATTCTGAAAAATCCATGACAAATGGTGGCTACTCCAATGGTATGTAAGGTTCTGGCCATTTTGGTTTGTGTGCTTTGTTAATGGCATCTTAAGAAGTGACAAAATCATAAATCAGATGGCTGATGATTTCTTATGCAGCTTAATATACTTTTCCACTGTAACATTGGCAAAAGACTGAGAGTAATTATATTATGGTCACTGATCCTACTGGTACAATTGCTTACAAAATAAGACTTTATTGCTGAAATATGCAAAATCTAGAGAGGCACCTCCTTGACATGTTTTGCTAAAACAATCATTTGTCACATTCATGTAGTTGTGTTACACTATTTATTGTTAAATTTTTTTGGGCTATTATTATACCCATCCCTAACATAATACTGCCAAGCTTGCATCACCCAATTAAGTTTCACAGGGTCAGAGAGCCATTCCAAGCATCATCAGGCATAAGACAGGGAACATCCCAGCCATCCCATTGCAAGGCCCACTGACAAACACACCAGCACTCACACTCTCACATATATGGCCATGTAACCCAACCTACATGTCCTTGGGATGTGGCAGAAAAACCCATGAAGAAGACACAGAGACACATGACTAGAATGTACATACACACATATACTGTATGTCCAGACAGAATTCCATCTCAGTATAAAGGATCTGTGAGGCAAAAGCGATGACCACTTTGCAAAGGTGTTTTTCACCATTTAATAAAGATCTTGAAATATCACTGAAAACCTATGCAGGTATCACTGCAACTCTCCATTAAAACTTCCCAGAGTGTGGAACATCTGTTACATAGTTGTAGTTACATACCCTGAAGTTTTTATTATATTTTTAAAGTTCAGATACAGTGTAACTATGTAATTACACTTATTTTTGGATCAGTGATAAATTGTTACATTGTAATTATATAAGCTGTGGAATAACAATGACAACTGAGTAATTAACTATAGCGTTACTTTGTATTACACAGTAAGTACGGAGTAATATCTCAAAGTTACAGTGTACTGATATAGCTACTTACATAGTAATTACAGTGTAATTATGGAAACAAATATTTCTATGTTAGATTTTTCATTAATTCATTTCTATTAATATTTGTTTGTGGGCGGCACGGTGGCACAGTGGTAGCGCTGTTGCCTCGCATTAAGGAGACCCGGGTTCACATCCCATGTTGTCCCTGTGTGGAGTTTGAATGTTCTCCCCGTGTCTGTGTGAGTTTCCTCCGGGGTGCTCCGGATTCCTCCCACGATCCAAAGACATGCAGGTTAGGTGTATTAGTGATCTTCAATTGTCCCTAGTGTGTGTGGGTGTGTGTGTGTGTCCTGTGGTGGGTTGGCGCCCTGCCCGGGATTGGTTCCTGCCTGGCGTCCTGTGTTGGCTGGGATTGGCTCCAGCTGACCCCCGTGACCCTGTGTTAGGATATAGCGGATTGGAGAATGAATGACTGAAAATGTACATTATGATTATTAGTATTATTAGCATGACTATTACCATTATCAATAATTCACAATTGCATGGCGCTGCACCTGATGCACTAAAAGTGTCAGTCATCTAACTCAAAAAGTCAGAACGTGACCTGCATACACTTAATAATTACAGACCCATCTCAAATTTACCCTTTCTATCTAAAATATTAATAGTAATCACCAATCAGCTGCAGTCTCAGCTTACACGTCACAACTTATTTGAGAAATTCCACTCTGGCTTCGGAAACGGCAGTAACGTGAGTTATAAATGACATTCTGATATCCTCTGATGCAGGAAACTCCACTGTAATTATGTTATTAGATTAAAGTGCAGGGTTTGACACCATTGATCACTCTATTTTACTACACAGACTGGACAATGGCATTGGGCTGACAGGCACTGTCCTTGCCGGTGCTTGCAATGTCATCCACTGGTGAAGTCCTGTACTCCTTCTCGTTCACTTAGGCCTGCCAGGGAAGAGCATGTGGTGATGCCACCTCTGCGTGGTATCAAGTCTCAATCCAGACTCTTTTCCTGTGTAGTTACAAGATGGTGGAACGCACTGCCAACCTCCATCCGTACTGCCGACTCCCTCATTGTATTCAAGAAGCAACTGAAAACTCTTCTGTCCTGGGAATATCTGTTGCCATCTGCCACACTGTCTAATTGATAGAAAAAAAAAATACCCTTTGCTCCATGATATTTTATATTGCTGTATTATTTGGTGTTAGATAAGTTTAATTCCTTTATCAATTGTAATCTATGATTAAATATTTATTAGTTATTACATCCTGTGGTGGGCTCGTGCCCTGCCCTGGGTTTGTTTCCTGCCTCGTGCCCTGTGTTGGCTGGGATTGGCTCCAGCAGACCCCCATGACCGTGTAGTTAGGATATAGTGGGTTGGAAAATGGATGGATGGATGGGATAATGGATGGATGGATGGATGGATGGATGGATGGATGGATGGATAGTTATTACATCTTTTCACTTGTGGCAGTCAACTTTTGTTACCTGTCCAACTATACTTGTGAAAAAACAAGCAGCAAATGTTACTTAATTATGTTTACCTCCTTTGTAAGTCGCTTTGGATAAAAGTGTTTGCCAAGCACACAAATGTAAATATAAAAATGGTTTAGTTCTTATTTATCAAATTGATTCCATTATGTACAGAAATGTGCTGACAGTACAGGACATTCATTATATACAGAAGTTAAATATGGTGTCCCACAGGGCTCAGTACTGGAACGTTTCATTTTTTCACTTTACATGCTTCCATTGGGATCTGTCATTAGAAAATATGATGTTAATTTTCACTCGTATGCAGAGGATTCCCAGTTATACCTTCTTTTAGACCAAATGACGCTTTTCCGATGTTGTCCTTAATTAGATGAATTAGTAAATTAAAGGAGTGGATGGCTGAGAACTACGTCCGGGTAGTGGAAAGCGCTTTGAGTAGTGAGAAAAGCACCATATAAATGTAAAGATTTATTATTATTAATATTATTATATGTCTTTAAACACAGATAAAACAGAGATGTTAATTATTTAAGGAAAGATGCTGATTGCAACCATACTTTGTCATCATTTAACTCACTTGGAATCACAATTAGTTTTACTGAATCAGCCCACATTTGTGGCGTTACCTTTGATGCTAGAATGTTATTTAAGCACCCATACAAAATTCTCTAAAAAAATTTTTTTAATCTTAATAATGTTCGGAAGTTAAGGTGTTTTCTAAATGTAAGAAATTAATTCCTGCATTTATTTCTAGTAGGACTGACTACTGCAATGCATTGTTCACTGTATGTTCAAATTGTATTTTTTACAGCTTTTATTTAATTCAAAATGCTACTGCAAGAATTATTACAGGAACAAGAAAATATAAACACATAACTCCAGTTCTTAAATCCATACACTGGCTCTCGGTTAAGTTTAGGGCAGTTTTTAAATCCTCCTTTTAATATATAAAGCCTTAGACGGCCAAGGTCTGGCTTACTTATTTGAACTTATCATTACTTACAAACCAGAACGCACAATAAGATCTCAAGATGCTGGTCTGCTTATGATTCCAAGGATTAATAAAATAACAGTGGGAGGTCAAGTTCTTAGTTACAGGACCCCTAAACTGTGGAGTGGTCTGTCTGCTGCTGTAAGAGGTGCCATTTCAGTCTCCCTTAAGAGAGTCTCTTTTTAATCCCGGCTAAAGATGTACAACTTTAGTTTAGCAAACCCTGACTAGAGTTGCTGATTAACTGTGCATAGTGCATCTCTGTTGTTAGTCATTAGCACTAAAACATAAGTAATATGATATTTATAATTTGTTACTAATCCTTACCTATTCTGTTTCTCTTAGTCCTCAAATGTGACACTTGGTACCACTGCTCTACTACCAAGTTGCTTACCTGCCTATGGAAAAGTCATCTTTGATAAAGGAGCACTGGAATTGTTGGGTAGCAGAGTCCTTTCATCGGATTGGCCGGTCCAGCACTGACTCAGTTGTGGAATGGCCAGTAGAGGGAGACAGGAGTTTTCAGGACTCTGAACAAATCAGAATTCTCTTATGTCATACCATCTGTTCTTGCATTTTGCATTATTGTTTATACTATTACTCTTGTAACATTGTGTTTTATTCCTGAGGTGGCAATAGTCGTTTGGCCATCTAGATCTGTGAAGAACTTGTGCTTTGTGTTGTGTATTGTATTGCAGTTACCACATTTTTTTGAAAGTTATTTTATGCCCAACCTATAAGGGTTTTTTTTGTTTTAGGGAGTTTTTTCTTGTCTTTTTAGAGAGTCAAAACCGGGGGGTGGGGGTTGTCAAAAAACTGGGCCTGTTAAAGCCCATTGCATCACTTTTTGTGTGATTTTGGGCTATACTAAAAATAAATAGTTGTTGCTGTTGTACAATTGCAAGTGTGTTGTGTGGTAATGTGTTCATTTTATCTGACTGTCATCTAATGTCTTCTAACTTATCATGTGTTAGTCTTACTTTGAAATTTGCTGGGGTTTTTTGGTGTAAAGCAGTGGTGGCTTGGGCAAAAAATTTGCATAGGTTTTTGGGGGGACAAAGTGAAGCAGCATTTCATAGCTCAGGAGAAATAAAAACACCCACACAAACTATAATTTTGACTACACACTGCACAATATCATTACTTGAACATACACGTTGCCCTTCTTTTCTTCAGGCCTGAACATTTCTCAATTACTTTCTGAATAAATGGAGTAATTTCAGCCCCCTGTTTCTTTTCCTTTGACAGCATGTCATTTCTCCTTCTAAAGCCAATCCAATACTAAGTCTGCCAACAAAATGTAGCCTCATGCTATTGTCAAGATGACTGTGGCTAGTTTCATGCTGCTTGAATTTATCAGAAAGACATTTTAGGTTTCAAGAAGGCCCAGTGAAGACCAAAAACAGAAGATAGATAGATAGATAGATAGATAGATAGATAGATAGATAGATAGATAGATAGATAGATAGATAGATAGATAGATAGATAGATAGATAGAGACAATAACTTTGTATAATGTTAACGTGGAAGAGTCGCATAGTTTGGGGGAGGAACGATCTCCTCAGTCTGTCAGTGGAGCAGGACAGTAACAGCAGTCTGTCACTGAAGCTGCTCTTCTGTCTAGAGATGACACTGTTTAGTGGGTGCAGTGGATTCTCCATAATTGATAGGAGCCTGCTAAGCCCCCATCGCTCTACCACAGATTTCAAACTGTCCAGCTCCATGCCAACAATAGAGCCTGCCTTCCTCACCAGTTTGTCCAGGTGTGAGGCGTCCTTTTTCTTAATGCTGCCTCCCCAGCACACCACCGTGTAGAAGAGGGCGCTCGCCACAACCGTCTGATCGAACATCTGCAGCATCTTATTGCAGATGTTGAAGGACGCCAGCCTTCTAAGGAAGTATAGTCAGCTCTGTCCTTTCTTGCACAGCGCATCAGTATTGGCAGTCCAGTCTAATTTATCATCCAGCTGCACTCCCAGATATTTATAGGTCTGCAACTTCTGCACACAGTCACCTCTGATGATCACGGGGTCCATGAGGGGTCTGGGCCTCCTAAAATCCACCACCAGCTCCTTGGTTTTGCCGGTGTTCAGTTGTAGGTGGTTTGAGTCGCACCATTTAACAAAGTCCTTGATTAGATCCCTATATCCTCCTCCTGCCCACTCCTGATGCAGCCCATGATAGCAGTTTCGTCA
Organism: Erpetoichthys calabaricus; assembly: GCF_900747795.2. Taxonomy (NCBI): domain Eukaryota; kingdom Metazoa; phylum Chordata; class Cladistia; order Polypteriformes; family Polypteridae; genus Erpetoichthys; species Erpetoichthys calabaricus. The sequence goes on along the minus strand of NC_041395.2, from coordinate 338,434,470 downwards.
GCGAACTTTTGCATGTGGCAGGACTCCGAGTTGTATTGGAAGTCCGATGTATATAGGCTGAACAGGACCGGAGAAAGTACAGTCCCCTGTGGCGCTCCTGTGCTGCTGACCACAATGTCAGACGTGCAGTTCCCAAGACGCACATACTGAGGTCTGTCTTTAAGATAGTCCACGATCCATGCCACCAGGTATGAATCTACTCCCGTCTCTGTCAGCTTGTCCCTAATGAGCAGAGGTTGGATTGTGTTGAAGGCGCTAGAGAAGTCTAGAAACATAATTCTTACAGCACCACTGCCTCTGTCCAAGTGGGAGAGGGATTGGTGTAGCATATAGATGATGGCATCCTCTGCTCCCACCTTCTCCTGATATGCAAACTGCAGAGGGTCGAGGGCGTGTTGAACCTGTGGCCTCAGGTGGTGAAGCAGCAGCCTCTCCATGGCCTTCATCACATGTGACGTCAGAGCAACAGGCCAGAAATCATTCAGCACACTAGGACGTGATACCTTTGGGACTGGGGTGATGCAAGATGTTTTCCAAAGCCTCGGGACTCTCCCCTGTTCCAGGCTCAGGTTGAAGATGCGCTTTAGAGGACACACCAGCTCCGATGCACAGACCTTCAGCAGTTGTGGCGATATTCCATCTGGACCTGCTGCTTTGCTGGTACGAAGTCTCCTTAGCTCTTTGCTCACCTGCGCTGTTGTAATTGTGGGTGGGGATGTCTCTCCTATGCTGATATCAGCAGAAGGACGTGTGGAGGGTGCAAGAAGGACAACAGGGATTGAAAACTTACAAGTAATAATAATAATAATAATACATTTTATTTATATAGCGCCTCTCCCATGCTCAAGGCACTTACAGAATATAATAAAGAACGGCAGTATATACAGTATATAGCATTGTAAACACCAGATAAATAAATAAAGAAGATTAAGACAGTGAATTCTGGAAAAAAAAAAAAAAACAGAAAACATAATTGATGGTCTCGCACACACACACACAGGTTACATGAGCATATTGACATAAAGGTAAACTCAGAGAAGGGTAATAAAGTCAAGTAGAGCTAAAAGCCTTCCTGAACAGATGAGTTTTGAGTTGTTTTTTAAAAGAATTCATGGAGTCAGCTGACCTGATTAATTTCGGTAGGTCATTCCAGAGTCTGGGCGCTATACAGCTGAAGGCCCTGTCACCCATGGAGTGTAGATTAGTGTGGGGTACAACAAGATTGCCAGAATCAGAGGACCTTAGTGGGCGGACAGGCACATAGTGATGGAGAAGGTCACTGATGTAGTTTGGCGCGAGGTTATTTAAGGCTTTGTAGGTTATTAGTAGGATTTTATATTCAATCCTGTAAGACACAGGGAGCCAGTGAAGATGAAGCAGGATGGGTGTGATGTGCTCGCTGCTGCTGGTCCATGTAAGGACTCTTGCAGCCGAGTTTTGAATAAGCTGGAGCTGTGATATAAGATTAGAAGGGGCACCTGCCAGTAGGGAATTACAATAATCGATGCGGGATGTGATAAAAGCAGGGACAAGTTTCTCAGCATTAGAGAAGGAGAGGAAGGAGCGACACAGGATATGTTACGGAGGTGAAAGTAATAAAGTTTCGTAATGTGATTTATGTGGGCGGAATAAGAGAGGGAGGAATCAAAAATGACACCAAGATTTTTTACAGTAGAGGCAGGTCTGATGAGATCACCACCAAGATAGACTGGGAAGGAGCTCATTTTATTAAGTTGTATTTTAGTCCCAATTTGCAGGAGTTCAGTTTTATTTCAATTTAATTTTAAAGAGTTCTGCTCCATCCAGGTTTTAATTTCACTAAGGCAGGTTGTGAGCTGAGAAAGCTCTGATGAAGTTCCACTTTTAACGTTAAAGTAGAGTTGAGTATCATCTGCATAAAAATACTATTCCAGTCAATAGCTACGGATAATATGGCCAAGGGGAAGCATGTAAATAGAAATGAGAAGAGGGCCGAGGACAGAGCCTGAGGAAATCCTTGTGTGACTGGCGCTGAGCTGGATCTGCTGTTGCCAAGACTAACAAACTCTTGCCTATCAGTCAGATAGGACTTGAACCACTGGAGGGCAGTGCCAGAGATACCCAGCATGTTCTCCATGTATATAAATCTATAAATAATGTTTTAACTAATTGAGCAAATACCGTAAATGTGGCAGTGTTTGTCCCAAAAAGAAACTGGGCATCAAGCAAAAGAAAAAATACTTAGTACTATAAATGTAATTTAGTATTTAACAACCAAAACATATTTTCATTATATAACAGATATACAGTATATCTGGATTTAAACATTTACACCTCATTACAGCTTTTTGCAATATTTAACTTAGTTATTTTTTTATTGCAATTACCACTATGATGGAGTTAAAGGCATATTATCATATTTGCATTGCCACTGACAAACAAATAACAGAAAGAACAACTTAAGAGAGTACACTATGAACACTTGCATTTTTAGATAAATATTAATTTCTATTTTTCTGTGAGATTACTATCATGTAACATTCTAAAATACATTAGAATGCATTCTTAATACATTTCATATCACAGGAGGAGCATATCTGGGGACAGTCAGGCACAAAGCATGAGTTAAAACATTCAGAAAGTACATCCATCCATCCATTCCTTCCATTTTTCTAACCCACTAATCAAGGCTAGGATTGTGGGGTAGCTGGTGCCTATCCCAGGAATAGTAGATGTCACACACGTGCACTTGGGAGACAATTTATGGACTCGAATACTTGTATGTTCCTGCCAGACCAGGGGTTGATGCTGCCCTTCTTCTCTTTCTCTTCTTACCCTGCAGACCAGCTGACAAACCCTCATCCTAAAGCCACTTCCGGACCTCAGAAGTCCGTCAACATCACTTCCTCTTCCAGTCCTCATAGTTCCACTTCCATCTGATGTCATTTCCACTTCCCAGAATTCCACCATCCCATTGCATCACTTCCTGTCTACCAGCTGTAAATGGCAGCCATCTTTCCTTTTTTCCTAAGTTCTGTTTTGTGCTTATGTCTGCAAAGACCTACCTAACCAACATTTTTTCAATTATATGGGGTGGATCCCCAAACCTTTCACTTTGCTGTGTGCATTCTTTTCATTGTAAAAAAAAACACACAGCAAAGCTGACCACACAGTAGCTGAAGGAGAAAAAGACGAATGTCCTTGTGTGGCCTTGTCAGAGCCCAGACTTAAACCTAATTGAAAATTTGTGGCATGACTTGAAGATTGCAGTCACCACCCAGTTTGACTGAGCTTGAACAGTCCTGCAAAGATGAGTGCAGGGCAAATATCACACAGTCAAGATGTGCAAATTTGGCAGACAAGAATCCCAACAGACTCATGGCCGTTATAAAAGCAAAAGGAGGTTTCACAAAGCACTGACACAGGGGGTGATTCTGTTGGATTTTTTTTATTACTCTTGCTATTATACAGTATCTTTCAGTTGATTTTTATAAGTTGCCTTGAGTAAATACAGCTGGAGAAATATTTTTCTGTGTGTCTTCATTTCAGGCTGCAAAGCCACAAAATGTGAATATTTTTGCTAACAATTTTCTATACACACTGTATTGCACTTATTAATAGACTTTTCTGAAAATAAGGATTATCACAGTTCACAGTTATTAGTTACACAATATGAGGAGTTAAAACCTTTGGTGACTAAAAATATGCATCATAATGCAAAAATAATATTTCTAGCAATATTGCACATTTAGTTTTTTTGGTACTTAATAGGAAAAAGAAAACATTTGGTGATGTGACCGTCTCAGCAGTCACACAGGAATTGCCAGGGTTGTTTGGTGTTCTTGTTGCCTCGGCTGACTCCACGTTTACCAATGGAAGCAACCTGTCGTCTAGAACTGACAACAAAAAACAAAGCCTTCTTCACACAACTGTCCATGGGCTTAATATTAGAATAGTAAAATGGAAAATAAATTGAACATCAAGCATTAAAACTAAAAATTGCCTTTCAAAAACAAATTTGTATTTTACCAACTAAGAACTACTAAAATAAAAGTGGCTAACCAAGAATGAAACACACAATACATTTTCTGTATGCCTGTTTGAGGAGGCTATTCATTCAGAAAGGGAGCCTGCTTTGGAGAAGACGTATGACAGAGGGCTATGTCAAGAGGTCTGGAGGTGCATGAGAGAGAAAGAAGGACAGAGAAATGTGTGAGGACTGTCAATGTCAATTTATTTATATAGCACATTTAAAACAACATAGTAATGCTGCGGCCAAAGTGCTTTACAATAATAGAATAAAAGAAAAACAAAATAATTAACATAAAAGATAAATAAAAATAAAATATATGAACATAAGATAAACTACATAATAAATAGAAGTGATATTATATACATAAAAAAATAGAAGTAATGTTATATACTCACAAAGAGGAAACCATCAGTATTACTGAAGGTCACGGAATGCAAGTGAATAGAAATGAGTCTTTAATCTTGTTTTGAACAGTTCAATTGTAGACGATTCCTTTATGTGATGAGGTAAAGAGTTCCACAGGCGAGGAGCAGTAGCTGCAAAAGCCCTGTCCCCTTTGGTTATACACTTGGTACGAGGGACAACCAGAGACAGCTGACCAGAAGATCTAAACACTCTGGATGGCTGGTGTAAAACACACAGTTCAGATAAATAGGCAGGAGTAAGCCCATGTAAAGATTTAAAAACTAGCAACAGGATTTTAAATTCAATTTGAAAACTGACAGGCAGCCAGTGTAAAGAAGCTAAAATAAGAGAAACAGAGTCATACTTTCTTGCCCCAACCAGAAAGCGAGCGGCAGCATTTTGGACCAACTGTAACCTGCGTATCAGAGATTTGTTAATCCCGGAATACAGCGAGTTGCAGTAATTGAGGCGAGATAAAATAAACGCATGAGTAGCTATCTCAAGATCCCTAGAAGATAAAAAAGGCTTTATCTTACCTAAAAGAAGATAGACTAGACTGACTAGAATAGACTGTCCAGGATATGTCCAGGATATGTAACTATATGTTTAAAATTTTTAATCAAATTACCTATACCAGGGGTGACAGACTCTAGTCCTGGAGGGCCACAGTGGCTGCAGGTTTTCATTCTAACCCTTTTCCTAATCAGTGACCAGTTTTCACTGTTAATTAACTTCTTTTTCTCTTCATTTTAATAGCCCTGTTTTTAAGTATTCAGTGCTCTGAATTAATTATTTTCTTCATTAAATGACAGCCAAACAGAAATCAAATGAGAAACAAGTCAACAGTTGACCAGCTAAATTGGGGCTTCAAACAACTAATTTCACTCAAACCAGTTTCTTAATGAGAAGCCAATTCTTGTTGTTAATTAAACTCGTTATTTAATTCTATGGCTTGTTGCTGTTCTCATTCTGACACAGCAGACATTTCCATAACTGTTGATTTTCTGTTTTTTCTAAGAACAACGTCAAAATGTTTTGGGGACCTGAGAGATCAACCTTATTGAGACCTTCGCCTTTCTTTATTTTCGGATATTGTGTGATGGGCACAGGTGAGCTGGTCATGTGGCACCTTGTTTTGTGTCTCATTATTGTTTGGCAGCTAATTAAAGAAAAAGAAACAACAATGGTGCCTGAATCAAGTTAATCAAAATTAAGGCAAAAGAAGTTAATTTGCAGCAAAAACTAATGAAGAAGATGGTTAGAATGAAAACCTGCAGCCTCTGCAGGACTCCAGGACTGGAGTTTGCCACCCCTGACCTAGAGGATTATCCATTTATAAGGAGAAGGGTGATATTCAGGATTGTGGAAATTATAGAGGAATAAAACTGATGTCACACACAATGAACATTTGGGAAATGGTTATAGAGAGAAGTTTTAGGGAAGAGACCACCATAGGGGAGGAACAGTTTGGTTTTATGGCAGTGAGAGGAACAACTGATGCAGTCTTTGCATTGAGGAAGCTGATAGAGAAGCATTGAGAAAAACAAGGTCTGCATATGGTGTGTATTGAACTGAAGAAGGCTTATGGTAGAGTGCCACATTAAGGGATCTGGAGGTGCATGAGTGAGAAAGGAGGACCAGAGAAAGACCATGAAATGTATGAGGGAGTGAGGACCCAGTCTAAAAGCAGTTTTGGGGTAACAGAGAAGACCCCAGTTTGAGGAGGTCTGCACACAGGAGTGTTTTTGAAGTCCTCACCTCTTTGATCTGGTTTATAGATGTGTTGAATCATGGGATAAAAGTCCAATCCCACTGGTGTAGACTTTTTGCTCATGACGTTGTGTTGTGTATTACCAGAAAAGAAGAAGTGGAGAGGAAGTTGGAAAAATGGAGTAGGGCTTTGGAAGACAGAGGGCTGAAGATAATTAGGACAAATATAGATAGAATATATAAGGTGTGATAAATAGCCCAACCACAGACAGACAGACACCGCAAGTCGAATGCCAAAACACACTTTATTAAACTATTTACACTAATGAAACAGTCCTGCACCACACACAGTACTCCAGCACCAAACACCCTTCAATATGGGCCTTTAAATGTCCATGGGCCGCCTCTCTTACTCCTGTCGCTGGAGCTTCGTCCTCCTAAAGCTCCCGACTCAACTCCCCGACTGTAAGAAGGCGGCCCCTTTTATATTCACCCAGATGTGCTCCAGGTGCTTGTTGATGATCTTCCGGTGGCACTTCCTGGTGTGGTGGAAGTGCCGCACTAACACCCGGAAGCACTCCGGGCGTCACTGGAAGATCCTTCCTCCACCTAACCAGGTGTGGCGGAAGTGCAGATCTCCCAGGCTCCACGAAGCTCGGGGCTCCCCCTGGCGGCGGCCACAGTCCCCACTGGGTTTGAGCCTCCTTGCTTCGTCCAGGGTGGTTGCTCCCTCACGGCCCAGGGGACGTACAGACTGCCTAACTGTCCTTTCAGTTGTCCCGGCTGGGTCTGGCTCCCAACCTCCTGCCACAAAGGTTTAATGGTGATCAGGATCCAGAAGTTAGCCAACAGGGACAGCCATTGGAAAAAGTGGAGAGGTTTAAACATCCAGGATCAGTGGTAGCCCAATATGGAGAATTAGATGTAGAGATCACCCATACAGTGTGGTGTGGATGGAACAACTGGAAGAAGGTATCAGGAGTATTGTGTTATCAAAGAATTAAGGTAAAAGTGAATAGTTAGGTTTTTAAAGACAGTGGAAAGACCAGAAATGGTAAACAAAGTGGAGGCATTGGCAATAAAGGGAGTACAACAGAAGTTAGATATGACAGAAAGGAGAATGTAGAGATAGATAGGGGGAGTTACAGAAAAGGAGAGAATAAGAAATAAGACCATTGGAGGTAGAACAAATGTGAGAGAGATGTCTAAGATAGTACAGGATAGGAAATTGAAGTGGTGTGGACATACGATGAGGAGAGACAATGAAGATGTGGGCAAAACAGTGATGTCAATGGAAGTACTGGGTAAGATAAAGTGAGGGAGGCCAAAAGGGAGATGAATGGATAAAGGAGGAGGAGCAGGGCCAAGCTGTATGGAAAAGGTTGATGAAGCACATCAACCTCAAATAGAAGTGGGAAAAGATGAAGAGGAAGAAGAAGAATTATTTAAGGCTGACCTTATTGCAGACATAAATGCTACCAGGATTTAGTTAAGTTTGAAACACAGTGGGTGAACTGCAAAAAACAGGAAGAAGCACACTAACAAGAAGCACACTAATGAGCGTTCCTCATGACTGAACTTGTCCTCGAGCTTAAACCCAACAGTAGTTAAATTCACTAATGATCTTTGTCTGCAGTGCAATACTCAACATGTTCCGTTTCCGTCTGGAGGTGATCAAAGTAGCAGACTGCTTTAAAGCTGCAATTGCACTTCCTAGAATACCTGAAGCCTATGAAAAAACTTGTAATCCTGGGACACCTTAAATTCCTCTGCATTTCTTGTCATCAACGTCTTTTTTTGAAAATTCCTCCGCATCTCTTGTCATCAACATCTTTTTTTGGAAATATGTCGATCAGCACAAGCAGCAAGCAGCCTGCTATCCTATCCCCCCGCCCCAAGGTGCTGAAGTCAGTCACAAAATTCTCAGATCTCAAGTGTGTTTATCTGGGTGTGAGATGCCTGAAGTTGTACAGGGTAAATAATATATCGTTATTTGGAATGCATACATTTCATGTGTGCTCCGTGTCTACACCGATCTGTATAAATGTAATATGACAAGAAATGGGAGACAAGAAATGCTGAGTATATACTTAAAACAGAAACTTTGTCCATGTTATACTAATAATGATGTGAATCTCCAAGAATTTTACAACTAACTTTAGCTCTGTTGTGTGGGATAGCAGGCTGCTTACTGCATGTGCAGATCGACACATTTGCAAAACAAAAGACGATGAGGAGAGGTGAGAAGGAATCTAAGGTGGCCCAGGATTACAAGTTTTTTCTTAGGCTTCAGGGATTCTAGTGTTAAGCCACCTTGTATTGTATTTTGGATCACTTCAGAAGGCTTATCAATACGTTTGAAAAAATACCAGCACTACGTACCTAATGTATGTATACCTCATCTGGAACATCATAGTAACATTGACCTAAAACTGAATGATATTCTTACAACATTAATAGTGAAGTTTAGTAAAAGAAGTGTCATTTTAATAAAGACATTTACCATAAATCTACATGAAACTTATTTTGCATTATTTATAGGTGGCACATCAGAATTATTTGCAGTAATGCATTTTAAATGTTTGTCTGCGCTATTTGTTGGAATGACAAATGAAATGCATTTTATTACTACAACTTTTTGTGATGTGCCATCTGCTGGCATGACCAATACGATGCATTTTATTACATCAAATATGATGCACCATTTATTGGCTTGACAAATGCAATGCATTTTATTATTACAAATGTTTGTTATGTGCCATCTGTTGAAATTGCAAATGCAATGCATTTTATTACTGCAAATGTTTGTGATATGTCTGTTGGAATGAAAATTCTAATGTATTATATTATATGCATTAAAAATACAATAGATAGTTCACTGCAAACATTAATGCTGAGGTCTACACTGATTACTTAGATTTCAACCCCTTTGAGCTGGGTAGCACAACAAGAACTGGAATAAGAGGAGGAGGACACAATGAGAGAGAAAACATCATGAAGTAAAGCCTTGGAAGAGAAATGTACTACTTTTAGGTGAAGCCAGGTTGGGGATCATGCACTGGTACAGCATGTTGCCACACCCAACACACTATGAAACATCTCTAGATCCTGATTGGCAACCCCCCGGGCACGCATGCTGTTCAGTCCTACCCTCCGGAAATGACCATCTATCTGCCACAGCCAGGTATTACGTGGGCGTCCCCTTGGCTTGTTCCAGCCACTCATGTCCTCAACAATGAGGATCCTGTGAGCCGGATCACCTTCGGTGAGTCGCGCCACATGTCCGTAGTGCCATAAGTGACACTCACACTGTGTGACCTCACAATGTAGGTATTGTGCCTCATTCGGGACTCCATGAGCAACCGCTCATTTGACACAAAGTCAAACCAGCAGAACCTAAGGATCCTCCGAAGAAACAGAGTAGCAAAGGAGTCTGGTCTTTTCGTCCTTTTGCAGAGATATCAGGAGTGACTACACACCACTTTCCAGAGACCTCATGACCTCCCATGCTCTCCCAATCCGTTTACTGACTTCATAGAAAGAGTCACCAGCGACATGAATATCACTGCCAAGGTAAGTAAACCTCTCAGTGAGATTGACACTCTCTCTGCAGACAGACACACTGCTGATGGCTGTGCCTAAGAGGTCAGTAAAGGCCTAGATCTTAGTTTTTATCAGGACCCTTGTAAATTTCAGACAATCAGACTCCATGCTCTGTCTCTGGAGAGCCCCGATCAGAGCCTCCATTTACTCTGCGAAGATCACAGCATCATCAGCAAAGTCAAGATCAGTGAATCTTTCTTCGCCTACAGATGCCCCACAGCCACTGGACCCCACGACTTTGCCCAACAACCAGTCCATTGAAGTATTGAACAGAGTAGGAGACAAGAACACACCCCTGATGAACACCAGAATCAACATGGAAAAATACAGAGGTTCTGCCTAGGGAATCCATTCCATAATCGGGAGCCCGGGATTCCCAGACATTTTTCATTCCCGCATTCCCGGGAATGAAACTGCTGTAATTCCCGGGAAAACAGGAACAGCCAAGCTTGCATATATAGCGTGTAAGAGTGTAAAAATTGATCAAGAAATAACAGAGTTATAGTTGAAAATAATTAAATGGTGTGTTGCTCATTAATTCATTCAACAACAGACCAGCAGCAGTCAGTCTCCCGGCTCCCACTAAGACTGAGCACAGTGGACTTGGAGGTGTCTGCACTCTTCAGCTCACGAATGCCAGGATGGGGCAGAGTTCATTGATGTCTGTGCCGTTGACAGCTTTGAACAGCAACTTGAAATTGCAATGCGTCAGTCTGTTGTATCCGCATTATCTGTGCCAAGAAACTTGCCATCACAGAATGATGACAAGAAACTGGATGCATCAGTAAAAGCTGAAATGGCGGTGTTTCAGAGCAAAGACAAGCGCGGGCATTGTTTAGAACAAGTGTATCAGTATCTGATGACTGTGCCACCTACTTCAGTGGAGGCAGAGCATGCTTTCTCAGCGGCTGGCGTACTCTGCATGAAGGTGTGCTCTCGCCTGGACAACCGCACGCTGGACACGTTGTGCTTTCTACTCTCTTATTACCGCAACTAACTAGATACATGTACTTATACGACAGCATGAACTGCTTGTAGATAAGGTTAGTCTTTTGTTGGTGTCAACATATTGCAGTAGTTTTATTTAAAATAAGTTGTTCTAAAACCCTTCACATGTGAGAGCCCAGGATTCACGGGAATAGGTAAACCCGTCCGGGAATGGATTCCCTAGTTCTGCCTCCACTTTGCACAGCATTCACAATACTAGTGTACAGGTATTGATACCATGATATCCAGGAAACTTGAGGGGATACTGCAAAGTCTCAGGATGTTTCGCAGGACAGCTCGATCAACTGAGTCAAACACTTTATGAAAATCGATAAAGGCTACAAAGAAAATCTGCCGATACTCACATTTGCACTCCTTGAACACTCTCTGTGCCAGGATGCGGCCAATGATAGACTTATTAAGTGTAAAGACTGCTCTGGTCGCTGGTAGGTGATCAAGTGATCACGGATCCTATTGAGAATGACACTAGCAAGGACTTTACCCAGTACTGAAAGCAGTGTTATCCCCCTTTCCAGATAGGGATGACAGGTCCAGTTTTCCAGTCAGTTGGGATGATGCCAGTCTCCCAAATGGAAACAAAAATTGTTTGCAATGCCAGGAGGACAGCCTTAACACCAGCCTGGAGAAGTTCACCCTGGATACCACAGAGCTCTGCAGCCTTCCCTACCCTCAGCTGGTTCTCCACCTGTGCAATCTCAATGAGATTGGGTGGTTCACAGCTAATTGGAGGATCAGCCTCTAATGTCGTAGACAGAGGGTCAGCTTTTAACAGCTGCTATTTTGAACCAGAAAGGAGGCTTTTTGGGGGCTCTTTTAATTGTCGCCATGCCATTCATATCCATTTTATTAGCTTCTAGAGCATAAACATGGAATACGCTCAAAAAATGTATTTGGTACCACAGCAACAAATGTCTCTTTTTCAGCAAAAGAGAGCTGACCCGAACAATCTCTTGAGCGCCACGGAAACTGAACTGACAAGGAAATGAGAAACGTCCTGCAATGCTGTGATATAGGGGCTGACGAGAAGGTGAAGCTTTACACTTCTATCTTGCAGAGACATCTGACGCTAGTTAAAAAGGCCGATAAAGAAACTATTAGTCTGACACTCGTATTACCAAAAGAAGAAAATGTCGAGGGGGACGTTAGAACAGTCAATGTGTCTGAGGACAAGGTCTGGCAAGAGGTTTTGAGAAGAGCGCCTGTAAAAGCAAAGAAAAATGTTGAATTTGTTTTACATAAAATGTCCGTTAATCCCAATCACGTGTTTTGGAATAATCATGGAGAGCTGCTGTTATAAGGTAAACCTTTGGTCGGCTCCAACATGGTGGATTTGGTATGTAATCTTACCGCTTCTCATACAATACCTGAGCATAGGAGACCGCGTGGTTGGAAGGAATTTGTAAACGCCATGGCCGGTTTGAACATTCCATTTTCTGTTGTACCTAATGATGAAACGAGAGAACTCCTTGAAAGTTTTAAGCCGCCCGCCACCCCCCCTCCCTGTTCATCAAACAGAAGTTAGCCCCTACTGATGGAAACCAAGAAAAAAAAAGACTGGAATGGATCGCTTATTAATTTGTAAAATTATTTGTTTATTTAATGCAATTTTATCCCATTACAGAGTGTCGTCATCCTTTAACCGTCTATTGAAATATTTATAGGTCTCTGATCTTTGCACGCAAGGGTACTGATAAAAACAGAGTCCCGGTGAAGGAAGCCAGGAACGAACAAATTTAGAGACCATAGCGTCATTATTGTTCACATCCTCAGAATACTTTTTTATTACAGAGGTGTACAGGAGACCTTTTCCTCTCTGATGCAGATAGAAGAGGCAGTGTTGACCGCATTTGCTTAAGAAATGGTAAATGTCATTCAGGAAGTA